>NW_021320061.1:102601-124522 GCF_001605985.2 Dendrobium catenatum | reverse complement strand
GTTTTCTGTAAAAATTTTGTCCAGACGAATCAATTTTCGTCCAAACGATTAACCGACTTAGGACAGTTTTCAGCAGTTTCTAGATTCGACCTTGTAATAACCGTTCGTACTGGACGAACCTAGTTCGTACAGGACGATCAGCTGTACGAAGACATTTCGTACACATATTCAAATAGGGTCGTTTCAGATCGTTTAAGTAAAATCGTCCAGGACGATCCACGATCGTACAGGACGATCCACTGCGTACAGAATTGAATACTTGCAGTTTTTGGGCGGTTTTTCTTGTCTTTTGTATAAATAGCCCAAATTAGACTGCCACCCAATCTTTTTGTCATTTGATCTTCGTGTCTCTTGAGAGAATAGCCAAGGAGAGAGTTGGAGAGAGCATTCAAGGGAGGATTCTTACCACTGGAGCGATAAGGCTTCATTTGGATTTCAAAGGTAAGAGTCTCTACTTGTGAATTGGGATTACTTCACTCTTTTCTTTCTTCCTTCTAGATTCTTGTGAGAAGATCTGTCAAGGAGATCCGGTTCTCTGCCGACACTTGGAGAGTGTGAAAGGACGAAGGGTTCTCTGCCCACACTAGGAGAGTGTGAAAGGACGAAGGGTTCTCTGCCCACACTAGGAGAGTGTGAAAGGACGGACGGTTCTCTGCCAACACTGGGTATTGTGTAAAAGGACGGACGGTTCTCTGCCGCACCGGGGAGTGGTGAAAAGAGTGTGTTGTAAAGGCTTCTCCGCCTTGCTGTGGGTGCAAAAGGAGAGTCACTATTGGTGTTAGTGCAATACTCAGAGGGTGCCTCTGGGGAGTGGATGTAGGTCTGGTTATAGACCGAACCACTATAAATCTGGTGTCATTTACTTTACTGTTTTTACATTTCCGCACTTTCTATTTCAGTTTTAAAAACTCTGTGGTTGAAAAATCTTTTTCTACAAAAAAAAAGGGTCTTAAATTTTAATTTTTAAACTACCAATTCACCCCCCCTCTTGGTAGCCTTGGGACACTCACTTATGCTTAACAACCTAATTACTAGATTCAACCCGGCCAGGCTCGGCTTTCAGGCTGCCGCAATGTAGGGTCTCTGCTACGCCGTTCTAGTCTGCTAGACCGCCTGCTGCCATGACTCGACATCACACACGAGGCCACGACCAACCCGGAAGGCCGGAACTGTGAACTCCGACGTCTTTTGGAGATGATTCCACCATCGACCTCACCCCGTCGGCGACACCGCTTGAAGTCGGGTCAGATTTTGCATTTTTTTCCTTTCAGCTAATCGGGTTCGCGGGTCGGGTCGGGTCGAGTCAACCTGGTAACCTGTGCGGGTCTTGTCCGGGTTGAAAACCCTGACCCATTTAGCTAACTGGGTCGGGTTCGGGTCATCCCGTTTACGCCCGGGTCAACTCGGGTTCGACTCGAACCTGACTCGTTGACCCGAATTGACACCCCTGACAAGAGTTGCAAAATATCATACAATATATCAAATGAATGAAATTTACAGTCTAAACTGGTCACAATTGATGTGCACGTTCTTGAAGAGGAAAATTTGGCCGTTTACTTGGTGCCAAACTTGAGGAAGGAGATCCCATGTTTAAATTATGGGATGAACAAGACTTTTGGGTAACATCCTAGTTATGGATGTAACACCCCACAGTACCCCTTAACAGTACTGTAGAGTATAACTAGGATAATCATAATATTTCCATCACTAGACATCTCATTAAGTTCATTTTATTTCAGATCTATATAAACGATCATATAAACATCATTTAATACAAAAAATGAAACATCTAATAATTCAAATACTCCAATTATAAAGTTACAGAGCCACTACACCATCCAACTAATACAAGACTGAAGTATTTCATACCTCTAAAAGTAGACTTAGTAAAATTTAACTTAAAATGAAATGAAGAAACACTTGTATAAATTAACTTGTACCAATCTTCTCCTTGTCCTTTCCTGTAACAACAGCCAGAAGAAAGTTCTGGTGAGCTATGAGGCTCAGCAAGTAATACAAAATTAATTAGCAATAAAATAGTATAACATGAATAATTATAACATTGAATTAATATTGAAAAATTACAAATCATAATTAACTACCTTTTGAATCCCTTGTTGAATATAAATTTTATGTGAAAGATTTGGCTATATTTTCATAGCATTATTCAATGGAGCCTAAGTAAACCTTGCATTATCACCATTGAATTGCATAAAGGTCCCTTTTGCCACTTTTTGGGGTACCTTTTGCCTCACCTGCTATGCAGGTTTCATAATTTCCTGTGGTACCTTTTGCCCCTGGGGTCCCTTTTGCCCCACTTACCATGTAGTTCTGATATGGGAACCATTTTGTCCCAACTACAATGATAAGGCATACATTATTCATAGCCAAACTTTACATTAATTTAGTATTCAACATTATTTCATAATTAATATCATATCAGTCTTCATTATCATTCATGATATATCTTGTGTAAGACTAATATACATAAGTTTTTCAAAAAAGATCACCTTAGAAAACTTTTCAATGGAAATCATATCGTAACAAAGATATAAACATCATGTCATATTTGAAGGTGTGAAGAAAATATTCTAAATCAAAACAAATAAAAAATAACATATAAGTTTATTCAAACATTAATCTTTGCTTTACTTACCTCCTTGATCCTCCAATTCTCTCTTACGAACTCTTCCATGATTGTAAGTCACCTCGAAACTTTCTCTTTGCATAAATATATCTGAAGAATCCTAACTTTACGATTAATATATACTTCTTTAGAACTTGAATGAATTTAAATGATATAAAAGATAATAATAATCATCACAATTCTTACCTTTCTTCCAATATTCTTAACTTCTTCTATTTCTCCAAACTTCCTTTTGATTCTTACTTTTCCAAATCCTTCTAAAGTTTACTGTTTATTGTTTTCAAATCAGTTACATGCCTGTCAACTATAATTCCCCATATAAATCTAATTCAAACATAGAAATCTTTTAAACAGATTTCTAAATTTCCACCTGAACTGTTGAATTGTTCTTCAGAAAATCCTGCTACAATAAGCCACAATTTTTCTACAGAATTCAGAAATTCTCCCTTCAGTCTTCCCTAGCCGAAATCTGCTACAGTGATTTCTGCGATTCTTCTTCAGAATTCTGTGCCTATCTTCCTTCCTTTGCACTGTTCAAATCTTTCCACTTCTTTAATTCCTGCTTGCGTGAAATCATCTATATAGGGAAAAGCCATTTCAGACCCATCCGCCCCTTCTTTTATTGCCTGTTTGCTTGAACTGGAAATAGGGCCCACATCAGTAACTAATTCTAATCTTATCATCCAAAGCAAACACCTATTCGGCTTATATACAATTAAGTATATTTTATTTCATTTTATTGATTAAGTAATATTACTCATAATATTTACATAAAGTAACTGCTATTTACTCGATATATTCATTTATTAAAAAATCAATTTTATTTTTTAATTACTTAACATTTATATGTTAATATAAATTTAGCAAAGATTTATAAATATACCTGCATAGATGTCACAATGGAAATCTTTGGTTTGAGAGATAAATGATATATATTTATACAAGCAACCAACCTGAGCAATGATGATCAATAGAGATGCTCTATGAATAGCCTTAGAATCAAACGATTGACATGCAAAAATGATGATGGAAACTTCATGAAAATTCACAAAATTGAAATTGGATAACATGGGAAGGATAAGCAAAAGATCAAATACATATCTATATAACACATGTGAAAGGTGATATCACCAAATAATCAACCATCATATTCCACAAAATAGAAACATAATGGCTAAAAAACTTACTCTGAACACTAGAAAAAATGTCTGTAGTAGGTACCTCTCAGGTATGACCTTATTTCTCAGGTTTAAAATATCAAAGATGCCAATATTTTAGTTCTTCGACCACTTATTTTGGGGCTACAAACAATATGACCAACCCTTCTCATAAATTTATTTTATGTACCTTTTGTCCTCACAATAAGAAAATAATCATGGTTAATGAACCATTTACAATGGGATGTTCCTTGGTGCTGATAAGGGTAAATACTATATATTATTTTGTGTTTTTTTTTCAGTGAAAATATGTTATTTTAGTTGTGTTGTGCCAAAAAAAAAAAACACCAAATTCAAAGTATCATCTAATGCTGTGGCATCAGACAAATCAATGCTTTAGCACAATCAAAGGCATTACCAGAGCACTACAACATTGACATAACGACGCTGACTTTTCTATTGGACAACGTCACAACATCAAAATGGTTAACTTTGCAGTGCCATGTTTGCTATCTTCAAACGTTGCAGTGTCACAATTTATCATGTTTCAGTGTCACAATCTATCATGGTGGAGCAAAATATAAGCGTAGCAGCATTAGTTCATTTTTTGGGTGCTGCGGCGGCAATCTTTTAAGCGTTGCATCGCCAGTTGCCTAAATTGTATTTTTCGATAAATAGTCGTTGTGTTATGTTTGTAAGAGAGTTCAGTCACTTTTATAATTTCAGTAATTTTCAAGTACTTTAAATCTCTCTTAGAGTACAATCTAAGAGAAACTAGGAAAGTACAATGTTTGTTTGAGCAACTCCATACATTAAGGAAGAAGTATAGAAGAGACACATTGATAATTCTTGGTGATATTATTCTCTTGTATTTTCATTATTCTATGATTTCAATGAAAATGAGTTTGCTTATCTTTTCTTCTATATCTGGCTAATTCTCTAATTTTGTATTGATGAAGTTGAAAATAAAGTACTATTGAAGATTCTTGCGCTCTAAAGGTGAAATGATATTTTCAATATTATTATATTCTTTATGTAATACACATAGTGACATATGTGTAGTTAAAACCTAGTGTGCTGTATAGTTCGATAGTGATCTAGGGATGCATATGCTCTGCATCATATTAAAAATAAGAATTTCATTAAGAAAGATATGCAATTTATATTCATCAATTCAAAATACTTTATTTAAATATTGTATCATTATTTTACTGGTTTTATTCAGCGAGCATGTTTGCACACCTAGATATAAGATGTAAAATATGCTAAGTTCTTTAGGAGTTGATATAACTATAGGTGGTTAATAAATGTTTTTTTTTTCACCCCTACAAGTTCGATAGAGATTTAGGGATGTATATGCTTTAAATCACATTAAAAATAAGAATTTCATTAGGAAAGATATGCAATTTATATTCATCAATTCAAAATACTTTATTTAAATATTGTATCCATTATTTTACTGGTTTTATTCAGTGATTGAATCTCCACAATCAATAATTTTTTATTTCAGTAGGATAATTTTGCAATTAGAGTAGACTGTAGTAGTTGATTGTTGCAAAACATACTTTTTCATGGGTTTGACACTCTACTCTATTACTTTATTAATTGATTCGACACTTATACTTGCATATATTGTTGGGTTTATTATTTTAATATATTAAAAAAATTTAAGAATTGTTTAGTTGAGATAGAGCCTTAAACATTTTTATAATTCAAAATTGGACTCCATAATAGCCCCAATCAAGTTTTTTGCGTTGTTGCTGTGGAAGTATTTCGCTTTTTGTAAAATTTTAACTATATTATTGAGTTAATTACATAGTTAGACGTAGTTACTTTTTTATTATTATTATTTTTAATTTCTTTGATTACTAATTGTATATTTTTTATTGTATGCTTTATAGTCATAGAAGGAAACTTTTGTCATTTAGTCATGAAATTTAGCGAACCCTTTCTAAAATTCGAAAAATCAAAAAGATTTTTAAAATGACTGAACCTGAGTTTGAATTAAAATCCATCATTATACAAATGGTTCAAAACTCTTAGTTTGGGTAAGCCATGTAAAAGATCTCAATTTACATTTAGCTAGTTTCTTAGAAATTTATGTAACATTTAAGTACAATTGTGTTAGTGATGATGCTATTAGACTTAGATTGTTCTCTTTTTCTCTAACAGATAAAGCTAAAATGTGATTGAATTCTTTACCATCAGGCTCTATAACTACTTGGAATGAGTTCGCTTATAAGTTTCTTGCTACATGTTTTGACCTTCAAAAACTACCAAACTTAGAAATGTCATAACTTCTTTTACTTAGTTTGAACGAGAATTCATTTATAAGAGTTGGGAAAGATTTAAGAAATGCCCTCATCATGCATTACCTGATTGATTGGTTATTCAAACATTTTATAATGAATTAGTAGGATTTTTTTAGAACTATAATTGATGCTGTTGTTGGAGGATCATTAATATCTAAGCTATTTGAGGAAGCCTATGAATTAATAGAGAAAAAACTACTAATAGTTCTAGTGGTCTTCTAGTAGGGTAAATCCTTAAAAAGTAGCTGAAATTTTTTATTTTTAATGCTTTATCAATCTTGACTGCATAAGTTGCCGCAATTTCTAAGAAGTGAATACAATAGGAGCAAATTTTGGAATAAGAACCGAATCTTTTGGAGATTGACATTCAATTGAAGATAATAATATATAAGAAATTGAAAACATTAATGTAATTGGAAGATAAAATAAATCCTATACAAATACATATAATCTAGGTTGGAGGAACAATCCTAATTGTAATTGGTCAAATAATATGAGTGGTAGTAATTAATAGAATAATGGCAAAAATAATCAAGGAGTAAATTAATAATATTTTGCTATCATAAACTTCATAAGTTCAATGATGAAGTTTATGAAGATATAAGAAGATATAAGACGGATATTGTAAAACCCGAAAACGACATTAGTAGGTCGTCGCATGCTTTTCAAAGCACCGCGCCGAGTTTTAAAGGAGATTTTTAATGTTAACGGAATTTAACGAAAATAATTTTATAAAATTCCTTGCAAAATTCTGATCTTTTTGATATATATAACCCATACCTAATTTCGTCTATTTTAGGAATTAAAATTTATTAAAGTTTCAAAAGGATAACTCTACCCCTAACAATTTAAAAGCGTAAATTTACCTAAGGGTAATAAGGTAATTAGCAACTCTTCTCCCTATTATGAACCAACCGAACCCCACCTCCCATTTCACGCAAGAATTACCGAAAACGGGAGAGAGGGAGCGAATAAATGGACAGACGGGCGGACAGGCGGATCAGCGAGGGCGTTCCGATGAAGATCTTCCGGCGAAAATTTTAGTCCAAATCGAAGAGGACGACAAGAGGATTACTCAGGTATAATTATTTTCAAATGGATCCCTCTCAATCTCTAGATTTTTGGAAAAGAAAATTTTAAGGTTTTATAAGATTTTGGTTTTCTTTCGTATTTTCTTTACGAAAACTTTAAGGAAGGATTAGAGAAATGTTTTAGCAATGAAAACAAACAGATTAGAGGAATTTTTGGAGAAATGGAAATTAGGACTTTTTGTTAAAAATCTAATTTCTACAAAATGTTTTTAGAAAAGTTATTCCCAAAGACATTAGAAATGTTTTGAAAGCATGAAATCGGATTTTTGATAAAAATTTGCTTTTCGATAATTTCCTAAATTATTTAATCCAAAAATTAATTAGGTAATTATTAAATATTTTTTAGGAATGATTTTAGAATAAAGATTTGAGCAAAATTTAATATTTAGGAATTTCTAAAATTTAGATTTGAATAATTCCGAAAATAGGAAGTAATTATGCTAATTATTGGATGTAATCATGAGTTAAACTTAGTTAAATTGTAACTGTCTTTTAGGTGTGAATTAAGGTGAAGACAGTGGTTGACGGTGCTGTACAACGTTGTGGTATTTTATTTATTGCTTTCAAGGTAGCTGATTTGCATTTAAATTGAATTTATGAAAATTTTTAATTAAATATTTTTTCACTTTTAAAATATTACAAATTTATGTTCATGAATTCTTAATTATGCCCGTTAGCTTTTCAATCTTTGCTTAATTCATATTATGTTATTTAAACTGTTCAAATTAAGTAAATAATTTAAGAAATAAGAACTCCAAGTTTTCATTTACCCTAAAAAAAATTTTGAAGATCACATGAGGCATTCAATAGTTTCAAATTTCTTGATGAAAATAAATATTATATTAAAGTTCATGTGCATGTTGATCTGAAAGTGCCAAAAATGATAAATGAGGCTCGTAGAGCCAATGATAAAGGAGGCTTGTAGAGCCAATAGTAAAGTAAATGTTCAAAATTTGATTGTGTACCTGATCAGTACAAAATCAGGCACTTCCGGGATAGGTGATTAACATATTATGACTTTGAAAATTATGCATTTAAAGAAAAGGGAATTTTATGAAAAAAGAAAAGAAAAAGGAAAGAATGGTATGGAAATAAGAAAATATCTTATGAAATGATTATTGAAACTGTTTTATAAATACAAGCATCAATGTTTATACTGAACATTTTTCTATTTCATGTTTAATGGTATGTTAAAAAAATATTTCATAAATTTGATATAAGTATTTTTCACCTGCTGAGCATTGGCTCATCCTACATTTGAACTATTTTTTAGGAGTAAGTGATGGCTGCTCGACGACCTTACACGTATCGTCGTAGGGGACCTCAGAAAGAAATGTTCCTTTTTATGATTTCAATTTGAGTCTTTGAGTTTATTCCTGTGTAGTTTGTGAGTTTAAGTTTGAGTTTAAAGTTTATGTAATTGGGATTTGAAAATTTTAGTAGTTTTGTGTGATTAACAATATGAAACTCTCTTTTATTTGATGTTGTTTAGTGACTATTTCATTTAATGTGGGATGATGTTTAATTTCTGTTATTATAAAAGATAATGAAATTGTTTATGTTTATTTATGCTGTTCCGTACGACCGACTGCTCCCGCCTTGTTTTTATCAGGCTAGCCGGGCCGGGTCGTGACAGCTAAGAAAAAAAAATGCATAAATGTAAAGTTTTAGATTATGAATTTTATCCTGGTCAAGGCGTTAATTGCTTGATTATAGGAAAAAATTTTATCATGAAAAACTTAAATATGGATGGGTTGGCCCATATACTATTATGAGAATATATCTCAATGGTACCATTAATATTCAAGATAATAAATTTTTCATATATTCATGGTCTATGGTCATAGATTGAAACCATATGGATTGGATGATTAAGAAAATTTTGAATTTGGAGAAAGAGAGGATGTGTTTGTATCTTTATTTTATTTCATATCTTTTAGAAGAGGATGCAATTATGTGAGTAATAGGTATATGTAGTGTGAGCATGATTTGTTGTTTTAACTATTGTAGCCAGTATGATACTCATGTTGCCTAGTGCACTAGTTATCTTGGAACCACTATTATGGTTATGCTATATTATCCCATGTTTATGCATCTTTTATCATTCATATGAAAGCAAGTGTAATGTTAATTGTTGTTTGTGTAATTATAAATTATCAAATGATCATTGGATTTCCCAAGTTTTAATTTTAACTATTAATATATCTAATTTATAAGCTACATTATTCACTTTAAAATTAAAAAATTAATAATTAAAATTTTAAACTGTGATTTTAAATTAAGTAATAATAAGGATGTTTGGTTAGTGTAATTATTAATATTTTTTCAAACTAGAATTATAACCTTGTTCATTTTTACTATTTCTAGATTGCGATGTATTCCTATATTTTATTAAATTTAAATTGTCAATTTTTACTTTAGGTAATTATTTAATTAGAATTGTATATTTTTTATTTGCTTGAGAACAGGCAAGAGTTTAAGTTGGGAAAAATTTGATAAATATAAATAATTTGTTATTTTATATGTTATATTTTTAGTGAAAATGTGTTGTTTTAATTTTGTTTTGTAGGAAAAATATAAAAAAAGAAAAAATTCGAAGTCTCATCTAGCACATTATAGTGTTTAATCAGTATTTGTTTGATCAACTCCACACATTAAGGAAGAAGTGTAGAGGAGACATTGATCCTTCTTGGTGATATGAATTTTTTGTATTTTTATTCTTCTATGATTTCAATGAAAATGAGTTTGCTTATGAGTGTGAGAATGGCTTTGAGGAGGTTGACTGTTGCAGATTTTCAATCTTTGATTGAAAAGGCTTATGACAAATTAAATATATGGGGAAACCGGTTTCTTTCTCTGTCTGACAAGCTATTACTCATTAAATCTTCTCTCTTAACTCTACCTTTTTTCCTATGAACTCACTCTTTGGTTCCAATGGGCGTGTTGAATGAATTAGATAAGTTAAGTAGAGATTTCCTTTGGAGATTGGGAAACATTGTGCAAACAAAAAGGTTGGGTGGCCAAGGTGTTGTATTAGCAGCTGAAAAAATTGGACCTTGGAGGGCAAAATTTGCTTGAAATCTACTATCAAATCCTGCTACTTTGCTGAATAGAACTCTTAACTGCAAAATATGGGAAAGAAATCTGGAATTCTGAAGGTTCAAGTGGGAAATCTCCTACCTGGAAGATCATCAATAATGGAGCAAAATTCCTGCAGCAAATTTTGAGATGGAAAGTATCAGATGATAAGAATGTCAATACTACAAAGAACATCTGGATACTAGACAAGAGTATTGAGCGTTGGCCAACTTTTGTGGCTGAATTACAAGAAGAACAAGGTAGTTTGAACTTTTTTATTCAAGAAGGTAGTTGGGACGTGATGAAATTACAACAAGTTTTTGGGAAGGAGCTTGTGAATTTAATCAATTATGTGCCAATTCATAATGATCTTCCTACTGATGAGAGGGAGATATTGTTCAATCATGTAGGGAAAACACTGGCGGCTCTGATTACTGATCATAGTAGAAGATATGAAGAAGAAGATAAAAACTTGAAATGGTTAAGAGATTTAAAATTAAGACGAAGGGTGGAGCTGTTTTGGTGGAGATTAGATCACAAGTCAATTCCTTCTAATGAGTTTTTGATGTATAGAAGAATTATCAACTATAATGGTTGTACGAGAGGATGCTGTGATGTGGAAAATTCAGAACATATAGCAGTTCATTGTTTTTTTCTTCAAAAAGTTATCAAGATGATTAACAGATGGGGATATAAGCTACCAGTTTTTTCTAATTTGGAAAACTGCTACAATAAATTGGCTTATATGTCTAAATCTAATCCATTCATGGGCAATTTATACTGTTCGGTGGTATTCCTGACTTGGAAAAGTAGGAATAAGATGGTACATGGAAGCAAAGAGGATAGTATAAATGTAGTAGCAGCAAATGCAGTCAGCCTTGCTTCGTCCTCAAATGCTTTTAGTCTAATCTAAGTCAACTGGGATTCTTATCAGCTTAGGCTATTTTCTTCCACTTAGAATCCCCCTCCAACCGATTGGATTAAGCTTAATGTTGATGCCTTCCTTCATAGCTCATACAAAGCAGGAGTTGGCGGGGTAATAAGAGACAATAACGGTAGATTTTTATTTGCATAATAAGCTTAAGTTATGCATAAATCATAAATGCATATCATATCATAACCAATTTATATTCGTCATATCTGTATTCATATCTTTCTCATTTTTATATATAGTACAACCATCATATGAGCCACCGTCTAGTATCAATGAAGATATTCCTTTATCATTTTCTTTTAACGTGTATGGGTACAGCGTCCCTAGTTAGTATCATAAGGGGGTGAACTCTATCAATTCAACATGCAAATGCAAGCATTCTATATCAATCATATCATTTACTTTCTATTTATCATTTAACATTGAAATGTATAATGAACATCATGATAATATATAATAAAAGATATATTATTGTATTTAATGAATTGAGCAATTAAATAATAACATGATCGATTCTCTTGGAAAAAGAGAAATCAACTTTAACAATAAATGATTAAATAATAACAATAGTTAATGCATCAAGTGTAAGTGAAACAAATATAATTACTGTAATTAAAAACATGAGTACTCACTCTAATGTTTCTAAGCTTTAATATTTTCTAAAACCTGAAGCTTTGCTGTAGATCCCAATACTCGTCTCATGTTAATTATCATGAATCTTCCACTGTTCAAATAATATTAATAAGATCCTAAACCTTCAACTTAGAGTTCTCAATCATAAAGTAATATCAATGATTCCTATTTTTCTTACTATGTTCTAATTTACTTCAAACATTTCTAAAGAGGAAGTACTTTAATAATCCTAACATAAAAGAGTTCTTATACATTCCAAAATTCCTATTACCCAACATTAATCTTATTTCATATTCACTAACATGCTCCTTTAACCATAATTTATGTTCATTAAAAGAAATTTTAATATAATTAATATAAAAAAAAATCATTAAAATAAATAAATGTTTAATCTTAATTCATATTCATTAATTGGCATGAATGTCATTATCATAAATTAATGTCATTAATATAAATGAATGTCATTAACATAAATCCTTAATTTATCATTAACCTAAATTCTTAATTGTCATTATAATGTAATTATTTTTGGATTTAAATGAAAACCTAAAATTTTTAAATCTTTTTTTTTCCTAATTCCCACATTTTACCCTTTTCTAACACTTTCTAATTACCCAACTTTATGTAAAATGACACGAATTTTCGGTTTTACCCTTATTCCCTAAATTTGGAAACCAAAATTTTCATTATTTCATCACATTTGCATTTTAAAATCCTCCCCTTTACCTAAACTAATAATTAGACATAAAATTTTGTGATTTTTCTTACATTACAATTGGGAAAAGTGAAAAATTATGCAAAACCCTACATTTTACTACTAAAACATTTCTAGGACGATTAGGAATAACATTTGTGAAAGGATTCTTGATGTAGACACACAAGCAAGAAAATCGACACAAAAAGAATAATGGATAGAAATTAAACCAGATTCTATTAAAATAGTAGCAAACAACTAAAACATTCAAAATCCAACAAGAAAACACTAAGAGATTTTAAAGAAACAAAGAAAGAAAAAACAACGCTATCCTCAGACAACCGTCAGAGCGGGTTCCTCACATGCATTGAATTGTAGGTTAAATAAGATAGGTGCATAGGACTAGCAAACTGATGGTCCACCACTGTCCAATTCTCCCAAAAAATGCTTCCAAGTCAACCAACAATCACCACCAAAGCTCAAGAAGAGAGATACAGATAGAGTGGAACTTACGGAGAGACGAAAGAGGTTAGAAGCCAAGAAGAAAGGTTGGAAAGAGCTCGCAAGATTTCCGGAGGGGATGAGAAAGAAGAATGAAACAAGCTCGCAAGCTTTTCCAATAACCCGCAGGTCAATAGCAAATATGCTTAAATAGTCAACTCCCTTCCTTCACAACAACTTCTCATATTTATAGGCAAGATAGGAGAATACCATTAGTCACATACATTAATTTTCCACAAGAACCCAAGCACCAAGTTTATGGAATTTCCCATTTGCTTTTCACAGAAAAACAGCAGAGCTTAAGAAACCGAAGTAGCAACCATAGGAACCAAGGAGGATGGAACCAAGGCCCCAAAGCCACGGGAAACTTCCCCAGGCTCGGAAAACCAGCAGCCGATGAAGGAACCAAGGAGACAATGCTCGGATACAGCAACCCCACATGAATTCAAGGCACATAATTCAGCCATCATTTGAAACAAGCCACGGGTTCCCAAGAGACAAGAAGAAAGGGGAAGTAGAAGGGACAAGTCCACCCCAAAATTGAATCCTTCATAATGAGCCACCTTTTGAACATTAATGAGTTACTAAACTTCAGCTCAAACAATTAAGGGAATGAGCTCAACCCCAACTTTCTCCATTTATCACCAAAGGCTCCAAACAACTAACCCGTGAACTAGCAGCAGCCAAAGGATCAATCGAGCCAGCAAACCAAAGGTCTACCAAGCCCTATGCACAACCTACCATGTTCATTGGATGCTTTCCCATCATTAGATAGCTAAAAAAAAAAGAACATAAAATATACTATTGTTCAAATCAAAATAAAATTACAGAAATATTTGATAGCATCAATTCTCAAAAAAATTACATTTTGGAAAAAGCCCTAATTTGGAAAACTCAAAAACTTTGGGAGAACTTTAAATTTTTAGGGTTAGAAATCATCATTAAACCTTCCCTAAACATTCTTCTTCTAAAAAATTTAAGTTTTAGGAAAACCCTATATTTTTAACTCAAGAAATCTATGGAAAATTAAGAAATTTCTTGATTAAGAACATACCTTAGACTTCCCTTAACTTTCCTTTTCGATTTCTCCTAAGAATCTCTGTCAGAAATCGCCGCCGCCGCCTTGCTCCCGCCGCTTCTACCCTTGCCGGTCGCCCTCTTGCATTTGGCTGAACAAAAGAAATGAAGGGACCGAAAATTTCGGCCCCTTTAAGCCTATTTGGGTGGTGGGGGAAGAGGGAAATGGAAATTGACGCATATGCCCTCACCTTCATAATTCCTCTTAAGAGTTAAGAGGGCTATTGAGTCTTTTAGGTTATGTTTTTTTTTGAATAACCTTCGTCGATTCTTAATTTCAAAACCGTGCAAAATTAGGTATAAGTTCATTATACCAAATCGCTTGAAATTTCACGTAGAATTTTATAAAATTAATCGTGTAATTCCGACAACTTTGAAAATTCATTTAATTTCGTCGGCGTGCATCGAAATGCGTGCGACGCTTACGATAGGCATTTTCAGGTTTTACAAGAATATATTAGAAATGATCTTTCTTTATTAGATCTAAATGAGAATTTGACTTTTAACCGGACACAATGAAGAAAAAGAATTCTTGTAGCTGATCCCACATAGTGGGATAAAAGCTTGATGTTGTTGTTGTTGTATAATACATAGCCATCTATAAAGATTCAATATGCACAGAGACAAATATATAAATTCATTAAAAAAATTCAAAAAATATTATATGTCAAACATGATTTCACTTTCATTTCATCCAAATATAAACATATTCATGACTAACAAAAGAATACAAATATACTGAATGCATATAGTCTTGAAATCCAATATGATCAATAGCCTCTATCGCATATAGTCTTGAAATCCAATATGATCAATAGCCTCTATCAATTTAATCTATCCAAAGGAGACCTAAAAGCATTACGTATATATATGGTGAACAAACCACTTGCTCAAGAGTTCATCCAAAACCTATTACAATAGAATTCAACGCAATTCTATAAGAAAGTTTTTATTTAAGCCTACAATACATGAACAATAGATCATATTTAAAAGGGGACTATCCTAACATTTGCAGTGCACAATGTATTTAACAATTTTATCTCAGTATGAAATAGATATTATAGATATACACACAAAATAATAGCAATGTAAGCATCACCTGAATAAGACTTCAAAATAGGGATAACATTTCTCTGCATCACATGGACATGGTTATAAAATATACACATTTTATCAAACATGATATCAAAACATAAACTAAATTGCACACACATATTATGAAGTAGCACATCATAATATTCTCATTTTCGAATGGCTCATTATACCCACATTCACTTATACATCCACATAGTCATCTCACATTTGTCCAAGATAGAGAAATTACATACATCTCAATTTTTTTATTTCTCCATTTCACTTATATCTCTACTTGATCATCTCATATTTGTTTAAGGCAAATAGAGGAATACATTACGATATACATATACATTAACATAAGGGTCCTTGCTTGTATTGCAAATAAACATCCAACAACAACAACTTCAAGCCTTTGTCCAACTACGTGGGGTTGGCTACATGAATCCTTTTTCTCCATTGCGTCATGTTAAAAGTCAAATTGTCGTTTAAATCTAATAAAGAAAGATTATTTCTAATATTTTCTAAGTCTTTTTAAGTCTACCTCTACCTTTCTTAACATAAGTCAAATATAATACCGCTATTTTCCTAACCGGGTCATCGGAACGCTGCCATTTTATGTGACCAAACCATCTAAGGAGGATCTCTCTAATCTTATATTCCATGGCAGCTACTCCAACCTTTTCACGTAAATGCTCATTTCATATCCTATCTTTAAGGGGAAAGCCACTCATCCACCTGAGCATCCTCATCTCTGCAACGCTTAACTTAATATTATATTTCTCTTTTAATGACCAACATTTGGCACCATAAAGCATTGCAAGTCTCACCACCATCTTATAGAATTTTCCCTTAAGTTTGAGGGGAACTTTTCTATCACACAACAAGCCCAATGCATTCCTCCACTTCAACTATCTAACTTGAATTCTGCTGATAATATCTCAATCTATTTCACCATCACTCTGAACAATAGATCCAAGATATCTAAAACGTGACCTCTTATTAATGACTTGATTGCCCAAAGTCACAATTTCCTCACTATGTCTATTACTACTAAAATTATACTCCATATATTCAGTTTTAGATCTACTCAAACAAAAATCTTTAGACTTTAAGGTTGACCTTTATAATTCTAGTTTGCCTTTAACTCCCTCTCTTATCTTATCAACAAGAAGAATATCATCAGCAAAACGCATACACCAAGGTACATCTTCTTGCAAATGTCTTGTGAGAACATCCATGACTAAAGCAAAAATATATGGGCTTAAGGTTGATCCTTGATGTAATCCAATCGAAATAGGAAAATACTAGGTCAAACCACCTTATGTTTGAACACAACTAATATCAACTGCATACATATGTTTAATGATTTGAATATAAGTGCTATTAACTCTTTTCATTTCAAGAACTCTCCATAGCACTTCTCTTGAAACTTTATCAAATATTTTTTTCTAAATCAATAAATATCATATGTAGATCCTCCTTATTCTCTCTATATTTTTCCATCAAACCTCTCAATAAATATATGGCTTCTATAATAGACCTACCCGACATGAATCCAAATTGATTTTGAGATGTATTGCAAATTAACATCCATCACATTTTTTACATTCACCATATTCCTCATCATTGCCGCCCTTCTTCACACATTTTAAGTACATAAACATGAAAAAAAACAACATTGTCAACATAAATCGGTAGTACATAGATATTGATGTTTTCAATATGTAGTTAATAACATCAATATTATCAACATATAAGCATAGTAACATCAACAATTTCAACATATAAAAGTCGTTGCACACATACTCAATGTTGGCACACATACTCAATGTATATCTATAATTTCAACATATAAAAATATTTCCACGCATAGTCACTGTTGGCAAAACATAAAAAATTAAATTTGAAAATGTTTTTTTTTTAAATTTTAATCATGCATATAATTTCAAATCTATCAAAATATGAACTCAATCAAATAATTATGTTGGATAAATTTCTATTGGCCCTTGATCTTGATCTTGTGATTGTGCCATCATGCCCCTTCTTCTCATCTTGGACTTGCGATCTCGCTTGGGTAGTGGGGCTATAATAATTTATTGGTTGATGTTGTATGTAGGAAATTGAGCCAAGTGTCTTGAGTATATATAGTAGAGGGCAATAAATGTACCAATAAGGTGGGTGGATGGTCAAATTTTGTGGGATTAGGAAGATATAAAGTAGGCTAAAAGCAACATGTTTAGAAGTTGTGCAAGAAGACCTGCTTGTAATGAGTTGATGTCTCATGTAACCCTCAATGGAACAAAAAAGTATAGTAACAACTTAACATGCACCTTAAATGAGAAATTCTTTCTTCAGATGGCTCTAAAAATATTGTTACTTAAGTAATCAGATTCCATGTTTTTGGTACCATATGTTGTCGCTGCCACCCTTTTCACATTAAATTCATACAATTATACAGTCTTTTTCGTGTACAATATATCCTCTGTCCTGGCTATGTTTGTCTTTGGATTTTGAGGTGCTGACCTTGGACTAAGTTATTCATTGAAAATATCATGTTTGTTTTCTTGATCTATTGAATTAATATGCTTGTTAATTATCAAATTTGAAGCTTCAGCGATCCATTTGTCTTAGTTGCTATTGTTCACTTATTCATTTCGAAATTTCTTCCTTTTCCAGGGAAGAGGAAATAAGAGCAGTGGAGACAATTTTCATGCTGCGCCAAACATTGATCACTCTCAAGAATTTGTTAGGAAGGATCTGAAAGATTGGCTTTGTTGGTTAAGGTCTGAAAAAGTCTTTGTCATCCTTACATGCTTATTAAATGTCTACACAAGTAACACTCTTTTTTAAAATATATGTCACATGAGGATAGGCCTTTGTTAGACCGGTCCATTGGACTGGTCCAGCCGGTCCACGTGGGACCGGCTCAGCGATACCGAGGCGGAAGATTTCTGCCTCTTTCGGTATCTGATCGGTCCGCACGAGCTAAACGAGCATTTTAGGTAAGGATTTTTTAGGTCTTTGGGATGGAAATTTGAATGTAAGGACTGTTTTGCATCTTGAATTTGGCTGAAATTTGAGATCTCTTAGATTTAGGTTTTTCTTTTGGTGCTAGCTGTCAAGAGATGTTGGAGAGATCTATCCTCCTCTAGATTAGAGGATCAATTTACTTGCGATTTTCCATTTCTCTTTCATAAAAAATACAAATTATCTACTATTTTTGTGATTTTGTGCAGATTTTTGTGGAGAATTCTCGCTATTTTTCGAAGATTGATAGGAAATACTTGAGATCTGCAAGTGTTTTCTATCAAATTGGTATCATAGCACATTGATTGAAGGGGAACCAATGGCCGGAAGGAAAGTGAAAGTTTTGGAGGGAGAACTTGAGCAACTAAAGCAGATTTTGAGGAAAAGATGACTCATTTTCAAAGTCAGATTGCATCCGTCAATGAAAACATGGAGGAAAAGTTTGCCATGGTGGAAGATATGTTGAAGAAATTGCTTGAAGTCAAAACCAAGCTGGTGACATTGGAAGCAAAGGAAACTACTGGCTGCCATGGAAGAGATGGGAACCTTAACACGTCTAGGGGAAGGGGAAAGCCAGAAGTTGAGATCTTGGAGGGAGAAGACGGAATGCCTTCTCTAGAACTACTTTCTAGGGATGAGATGAGTATTGGCTATGCAAGAAGGGGTGCTGAATTTGTAAGGAGAGGGGATGATTTCGATCACTAGGGTGTTAATTTTGAAAGAAGAAGAGGGGATTTTGATGAATGGTTTGGGTATGATCGTCAGAGGGAAGATCGTGACAATTAGGGAGCACCTCCTCTTCAAAGAATGAGAGGTTATGGAGGATTTAAGGGAAACCGGTGTGACCCGAGGAAGAGGAAACTAAAGATGCCAAATCTTGAGGGGAAGGATGCGCAGGGTGGATCTACACGGTATAAATATATTTTGCTGTCAATGAGCTCATAGATGAGGAGAGACTGACGGCGGAGGGCGTATGTTTAGGCGTGAAGACTTTGTCTTTGTCACGACCTGGCCCGGCTAGCCCGAATTAACTAGGCAGCAATAGAAAGTCGTATGGTAACACATAAAATTTCGTTCATAAACAAACATATACAAAATGTTCATCCAACTTCAATTATAAAAAGATTGACTAAACATCAAACTTGAAAGTTTCAACAACATCATAAATAACCATTTAAAAACAGAACAATACCTCATAAAGTCCCTAAATACATAACTTTCACATAGACTAACACTAGACACAAAAACAACCATAAAATCCTATCATCCTAGGAAAGTTTTCATGAAATTACTTAAAGAAAACTTTACCAAAAATTTGAGAAATCTCTTAATTACAACTTACCTTAACCTCCTCTTAATTAGTCTTCTCTACACTTTCCCTCAAAGAAAGCCTCTGTAAACCGCCGCCGGATTCGCCCACGAAGCCTCTCGTCGCGCTGTCCCGCCCGCGCCTCTTCTTATGTTCGGCTAAATGGAACTGTGCAGGAGAAATGAAAGGACTGAAACTATTCGATCACTTAAGGCATTCGGTGGTTTAGAGATTGCCAAAGGACCACTTTGCATTCTTATGCATTTATTTTTCTTTAAGATTCTTGAGGGCTATTAAGTCATTTAGAAAAAAATTGAAACTTATTTGATTTTTATTTCCAAATCTATGCAAAATTCCATATAGGTCCTTTATACTGATTTGCTCAAAATTTCATGTACAATTTTATAAAATTATTTTCGTCGAAATCCGACGACTTTGAAAAATTCACTTAAATTTTGTTGTGACGCATCGAGATGTGTGCAATGCTTACGATCAACTATTTCGGGTTTTACAGCCTTGGTATTAGTGGAGGGACATGTGAAGACCCATACAGAGTTGGAGAGAGTTCAAGGATTGTTTGGTAGAACGTTTTCGAACTGGCATGGGAGGAGACTTCTATGAGCAATTCTTCGCCTTTACATAACAGAGCTCAGTGACGGAGAACTGGGAGAGGTTCAAGTACCTTGCTAGCCGATTGGACCGCCTTTTTGAGATAGTTCTAGAGAAAAACTTTATGAAGGGATTGACACCTGAGATCCGAGTTATGGTTAGAGTAATGGGGCCTCGTGACTTGAGAGAGGATATGGAACTAGCTCAATTGGTAGAATATCATAGTCTCTTGGAGGGAGAGACAGGAGGCAGTAGCTCAGGAGGCTCATACAAGATGACCACCACGTTAATGAAATCCAATGAGCCAACACTGGATACTCTTCGACGAATTTCGAAGGAAAAGACTACAGGACAAATACCTCAAGACAACTTCAAGAAGCTTACAGAGACAAAACTATAGGAGAAGAGGATGAAAGGGCTCTGTTTCAGATGTGACGAGTGTTATTCGCCGGGGCCCAGGTGTAAGGACCAAACTCTTCAGGTTCTTACCGTTTGTGATGAAGAAGGAAATGAGGGTGTCGTCTTTCCACCTTGAGGATAAGGTGGATCTTTGGGAGGAGAGTATTGTTAAACCGATCAATTGGAGCGGTCCAGCCGGTCCACACGAGATCGGCCCAGCAACAGTGAGGCAGAAGATCTTCGCCTCTTTCGGTAGCCGATCGGCCCGCACGAGCCAAACGAACATTTTAGGAAGGATTTTGTAGAGTTTTGGGCGGGAAATTTGAATTTAGGGCCTCTTTTGGGATTTCCTTTTGATTTTTATGCATTAAATAATTTGTTTTCCTAGGGTTAGGGCATCTTGAATTTGGCTGAAATTTGAGATCTCTTAGATATAGGTTTTTCTTTGGGCTCTAGCTGCGTCTAGAGATTTGGGAGAGATCGATCCTCCTCTCGAATAGAGGATCAATTGTATTTTGCGATTTTCCATTTCCCTTTCATAAAAAAATACAAATTATCTACTTTTTTGTGATTTTGTACAGTTTTTTGTGGAGAATTCTCGTGGTTTTTCGATGATTGATAGGAAATACTTGAGATCTACAAGTGTTTCCTATCAGTCTTCTTGTCACACTTATATACACTCTAGATTTTATGTCAAACTTCCAAAAGATTCATAAAAATAAAACATTGTTGAGATTATTAAGAAGCTAGAAGTTTTTCAATGTGGTTAGCAAATCTGAAGTTACATTCCTGATAACTTGTACAATAGGCAAAGTGGTGCAAGAGAAATGAGATCTAGAGACAGTGATTAAGCTAGTTCTATTAAGATTGATAATAACGTCATTTTATTTTAATATAAGAAAATAAAGAATGATAATGAAATACATAAGCTTTAGGTCCCGATGAGATGCTTGCATATTTAAATTGGTATAAGAGATATTGGAGTATTTTAGTTAGAACATTCAGTAATGTTCTTAATAGGAAGACAATGGCTATTGTTTGAAGAAAGTATTTTAGTACTAGTCTTTAAGAACAAATGAAATGTTATTATTGTGGCAACTTATAAGAATAAAATTTAGGAGTTCATAATGAAGTTATAGTTTAGGTTAGCAGTGTTTATTATGGTTTAAAATTGCACAATATGAGGCTCGCCTTTGCGCAATTCCAGTAAAAAACGCCTTGATGCTTACGCCTCAAGTTTTCTTATGAGGCTTGCACCTCAACTTGGTTGAGGCCCGCCTCGCCTCACTGGCATGAGGCTTACGCCTCATGTTATATATATTAAAACTTACATAAATCTTGAAATGCCCGACATTGGACTCTATAGGAGAGGAGGA
>NW_021320061.1:41093-97844 GCF_001605985.2 Dendrobium catenatum | reverse complement strand
GCTTTGCCAAATCTCTTCACTCCCTTCATTGGACTGACTTTGAGAAATACAAACTCTCCCACATCAAATTCAACTGATCGGTGCTTGGCATCATAATATTTCTTCTGTCTGTCCTGCACTGTCCTCAATCTATCTCTGATCAATCTGATCTTTTCTATAGCATCATCCACCAGATCAGCACTAATAATCTTCCTTTCCCCTATCTCATTCTATCTTAAAAGTGTCCTACACCTTCTCCCATACAAAGCCTTATAAGGAGTCATACCAATACTTGCTTGGAAACTGTTATTGTAGGCAAATTCAATCAAAGGTATATATGCCTTCCACTTACCACCAAAATCCAGAACACATAACCTGAGCAAATCTTCTAAGGTTTAGATGATTCTTTCTGATTGTCCATCTGTCTGAGGGTGGAAAGATGTACTAAACGTAAGTTTGGTACCCAAAGCTTCCTGAACCTTCTTTCAAAATCTGGAAGTGAATCTTCCATCCCGGTTTGACACTATAGTCTTCGGTACTCCATGCAATCTGACAATCTGATTAACATATAGACTTGCCAATTTTTCAACTGGATCTGACTATTTATAGGTATAAAGTGTGCAGACTTAGTCAACCTATCAATAATCACTCATAAAGTATCACATCCTCTTCTAGATCTAAGTAAACCAATTACAAAATCCATAGCAATTTCTTCTCATTTCCACTCTGGTATGGGTAAGGTCTGCAAAAATCCTCCTGGCTTCTGATGTTCAGCTTTGACCATCTGACATGAAATACATTTGGATACTGTATCTGCCACATTTCTCTTCATTCCTGGCCACCAAAACACCTCCTTCAAATTCTGATACATCTTGTTACTACCTGGATGAATGGCGTAATTAGAGTAGTGAGCTTCTTGATGGACTTCTTTCCTCAAATCATCCACATCTGGAATGCACAATTTGCCCTTATATCGAAGCAATCCTTCACCATCAAGTTCAAAATCTTCAATGTGTCCCACACTAATCATATCCAATATCTACTTAAAATCTGCATCAAGTGGCAAAGCTTCTCGTACCCTTTCTGGAAAGGTTAACATAATAGTAGTCTGATTCAACCTTATAATTTCTGCATCATTGGGCTGAACCACTGAAATCTCCAACTTTTCCAATCCCCTTATCAACTCTTGCTGCTGTGTAATCATCCAGTTTGCACTACTTGAATTCTTCCTGTTCAAAGCATCAGTAACCACAGTTGCTTTGCCCGGGTGATAGTGAATGTCTAACTCATACCATCCTTAATGAGTTCTAGCCATCTCCTCTGCCTTAGATTCAGTTCCTTCTGAGTGAAGATATACTTCAAAATCTGGTGGTCAGTAAAACTTCACACCGAACTCCGTACAAGTAATGCCTCCAGATCTTCAAGGCAAAAACTACTGCTGCTAACTCTAGATCGTGGGTTGGATAGTTTCTTTCATGATTCTTCAATTGCCTAGGAGCATAGGCAATGACTCTTCCATTCTGCATCAATACACAACCTCACCCTTTGTGTGAGGCATCACTGTAAAACTGAAACCCATTTGTCCCTGAGGGAATAATCAACACTGGAGCAGTTATCAAACACTATTTCAGCCTCTGAAAAGCTTCCTCACACTGAGCTGTCCAATTAAACTTCACTGCTTTCTGAGTCAATCTGGATAGTGGCATAGCTATCTATGAAAATCCCTCAACAAACCTCCGGTAATAACCTACCAATCCCAAAAAGCTCCTAACCTCTATCACTGTAGCAGGTATTGGCCAGTCTGCTATTGCTTGCACCTTATGCTGATCCATAGATATCTTCCCATCAGTGATCACATACCCCAAAAATTTCACTCTTCAACTAAAATTCACACTTGGAGAACTTAACATACAAGTCATTATCTTTTAAGGTATACAATACTGATCTTAAATCATTTGCATGCATCCTTTCATCTGGGGAGTAAACAAGTTTGTCATCTATGAATACTATCACGAATAGATCTAAGGAAGGCTTAAAGATTCTATTCATGAGATCCATAAACACTGCAGGGGCATTTGTTAAGCCAAAAGGCATCACTGTAAACTCAAAATGCCCGTATCGGGTACTGAAGCAGTCTTTGAAATGTCTTCCTCTCTAATCCTGAGCTGGTGATACGCTGACCTCAAATCAATCTTGAAAAATACTGAAGCACATTCCAACTGATCAAATAAATCATCTATCATGGGGAGAGGATACTTGTTCTTCACTGTCAACTTGTTCAGCTCTCTGTAATTTATACAAAGCCTTAGGCTTCCATCATTCTTCTTCACAAACAGTACAAGAGCACCCCAAGGAGAGGTACTAGGCCTGATGAAACCATTCTCAAGCAACTCTTGCAGTTGCTCCTTCAACTCCTTAAGCTCCTTAATTGCCATTCTGTAAGGATCCTTAGTAACAGGTTCAGCTCCTGCCACTAACTTAATAGAGAAATATATTTCTCTACTTGGACGTAAGCCAGGTAAATCATCTGAAAACACTTCTGAGAATTCCTGAACAATTGGGAAGCCCTTCATCTCTCTTTCTTCTTTCTTCTCCTCCTTAACATAGGCCAAGAAGCCTTCACAACCTTTTTTTAACATCTGAAAAGCCTTCAAGGATGATACAATCAATGCAGTTACTCCTTTATCCCCTTGAAATTTGAACTTCTCTCCTGGCATACAAAACTTAACCTCCTTTTTGTTACAATATATAGTCACGAAATGACAAGATAACCAATCCATGCTTAAGATTGCATCAAACTCAGATAGAGGTAAGACAATCAGATCCTCCTTGAAGCTCTTATCACAAATCCTCAAATTCACTAGACATCTCTGCTTAGCTTCCATATGATTTTCATTAGGCATTAAAACTGACAGCGACTTCAACATAAATGTAGGAAGCAAATTAGCAGATCTAACAAACTCTTCTGAAATAAAAGAGTGTGACGCTCCAGTATCAAACAGGATTCTAACGGGTCTATCGCACATAAAGATTGTCCCTAATCATAAACAAGTACAACATTCATTTCGCTGCATCAGAGTCCCATCCAACCACGCTAATCAAAGCGTGTATGGGGGCGGTCTTTCGGTGCACCGCAAATGACGAAAATGGGCTCTCAGAGTTTTTATGGTTTAGGGATTATACCTTTGCATAATGTATTGACGGTAACGGAGGTGGCAAAAGGAATATACAAAATTACAAGAAATCCCTCCTTTCTTTATGCATTTTTTTGCACTTTTCTTTTTCTTTTGATTTTCTTTCCTTTTTTTTATTCTCTTTTTTTTTGAATTTACATATATTTACACACACACACACACACACACACACACACACACACACACACACACACACACACACACACACACACACACACACACACACACACACACACACACACACACACACACACACACACACACACACACACAAAAAACATAATAAAATAAATATACCTATTAGTTTTGTCGAGTAAGGTGTGAGGCAGAGGCAGGTCGGGTAAATGGCTACCTGTATAGAGGGATTCAACTAGGGCTAAGAGAGATCGGGCAAGGCAATGATGGGCATTGGCTTGAGAAAGGAATAAGGTAAGGAGAAAGCTCTCTCTCTCTCTCTCACACACACACACACACACACACTCTCTCTCTCTCTCTCTTTCTCTGGATCGATGGCTTGTGAACAGGGCAGGAGCGGAGTCGTCAGGTGAAGGCGGAGGGTAGAGGTTGGGTGGAGAGGAATGGGGAGGTCGGAATCTATGCGGCTGGAGCTTGCGGCTATGTAGGGGTAGGTCCGGCGGTTTGTAGGTGTGGAAGATCCGACTATTGAAGAGGTCAAAGGGTAGGAAGGCTGCTGAAGGAGACGGGCTTGTGTGATCGGTTTGGCGAGGAGATTTAGAGGTGGAGAGGGAGAAGAAGGATGGGGGTTTGCTGAAGCAGGGCACAGGTCGGAGGGCTTGCAAAGCAGAGAGCGTGGATTTCTGCTGTGTGTGAAAGCGAGGAAGTGTCGTGAGCTTTGTGTTCATTTTTAACTACGCGAAGGGAGGAGGATCAACGCGTTGTCGTGAACGTTGTAGGATTTTCGGCAGGATTTCGGTATGGGCTTCCACAGGTAATGATTTAGGAAAAAGTTATATTACATTTTTTGTTTCTTTCATTTTGTTGTAGCTTGTGGGTCAACACAATTTCATGCTTCAAGTAACATAAAATAGAAATAAATGGCACAGAAGAACTCATCAAGCAATTCTATTAAAGTTTTAACCTTGCTCAAACTGCTCAAACTAATGTTTGTTTTCTATATCTATCACCGTTGGTTGATGTTAGGGATAAAAATCTCAGGATGTGTGCTTTAATGTTAAATTGGACTTTTTGGATTTTATGATTTGTAATTTAGATCTTCTTTTAGATGCACAAACTAGTGCAGGTTCTGAAAGCACTCAGGAATACATAGGTTGATCCCTTCCATCAGACAATTTTGGACTTTAGTGACCAAATGTTGAGCAATGTGAACTTCTTCAATGGAAAACTATATTTAATGTATGTGCCTGAAGTGTGCAATAAGTACAAATCTGGCAGTGCTACCCATCAACTTGGTTGATTTTCTTTATTTATTGTATGCGTGGTTTATAATGAGTGTTAGATCACCTCAACCATGGAAATGGGGCTTGCATGCTGAGAAGCCTAATGGCATGACTTACTACCTTAAGCTAAATGTAGCACATAGGTGAGATTTGTAATCTTTATAGTCATAACAAAGTTGGTTTGAAATTGGGTTTTATTGAATTGTATATATCGGATTTTGTTTCATGATTGGAATTTGTTGACTTGTCTTTGTTGATTTGGAATCATTTGCTAAAAATCTTGGACCTACATCTTGAGAAGGAAGGCTAAGTATGAGGGACTTACTATATTTTTTGAGAGACCCACACATTGGGGCTTAGAGCTAGTCGGTGCAACGGTTCACGATTCAATCAACAACAACAACAACAACAAGGTTTTATCCCACTACGTGGGGTCGGCTACATGAATCCTTTTTCTCCATTGAGTCCTATTAAAAGTCAAATTCTCATTTAAATCTAATAAAGAAAGGTCATTCCTAATATTTTCTAACCAAGTCTTTTTAGGTCTACCCCTACCTTTCTTAACATAAGTCAAATCTAATACCTCTACTCTTCTAACCGGGTCATCGGAAGGCCGCCGTTTTATGTGACCAAACCATCTAAGGCGACTCTCTCTAATCTTATCTTCTACTGGAGCTACTCCAACCTTTTCACGTATATGCTCATTTCGTATCCTATCTCTAAGGTTAAAGCCACTCATCCACCTGAGCATCCTCATCTCTGCCACACTTAACTTAGTATTATGCTTATCTTTTAATGGCCAACATTCGGCATCATAAAGCATTGCAGGCCTCACTACCATCTTATAGAAATTTTCCCTTAAGTTTGAGGGGTACATTTCTATCACATAACAAGTCCGATGCATTCCTCCACTTCAACCATCCAACTTGAATTTTGCTGATAATATCCCCATCTATTTCACCATCACTCTGAACAATAGATACAAGATATCTAAAACGTGTACTCTTATTAATGATTTGATCGCCCAAAGTCATAATCCTCATTGGAAAGGCTACATGGGAAAAATAGAAATATGGACTACAAACTAGCGCCCGTATGATAGGTCCTTTGACCTCCATAATTCAAGTTTACCTTCAACTCCCTCTCTAGTATTATCAACAAGAAGAATATCATCAGCAAAAAGCATACACCAAGGTACATCCTCTTGCAAATATCTAGTGAGAACATCCATGACTAAAGCAAAAAGATATGAGCTTAAGGCTGATCCTTGATGTAACCCAACCGAAATGGGAAAATACACGGTTCAATCGACCGATCAAATTTTAAAAACTTTCTTACAGCCCTAAATGAATGTATCGAAGCCTACTCTATCATTTTCATTCTTAGTTTTATAGTTAATGTTTGGGTCTTATTACTTTATTTGTAGAAATGTGTAAAAGGTTAATAGCCGTGTGTGGGACTTATGGCACAAGTATTGTATTTGACCACTAGTGGGTGAGTTGGTCTTACAATTTCACCTTATAAGCAAGATAGCTTGGTCTATGAGTTGAGCATATTTGATTTTAAATTGGTTTGGTTCTTGATATGGTCTTGATTGAAGGCTGAGACTGATAACTGATGCAGCAAATTAAAGAGATTTCCAAAATAATTTTATTAGTTTGTTGGGTATTTAATGTTTATGTAAATATTTTGATGGGGAACTTGTTTCTTAGGCTTTGAATGTAGTATTTTGAACCTTAAAGAGGTGGGTTAGCTACAGTTTCATGTGAACTTTTTTGATGTCAGAATAGTGACCTGAGAGTCTTTAAGTTGTACATGAATAATCCATGCAAAGGTGGTAGCCAAATTAGTTTTAACCATGTGTTCTGCCATAATCTGAAGGTATTAAATTGGACTTTTTTTTAATGTTAAAAGTTTGTAAATGTGTTGTTTTGAAATGCGTCACATTGCCTGGTTTAAAGATTGCGATGACCACCTTTGACCTTTGATCAGAGGTACAGAGATATTGATGAGTTTCTTGGTTTTAGTTAATCTATTTATTATTATTATTTTTTTTGCTGAAGGAATTGGCTTTATTGTATTCTTTTATTTAAGCTTAATGCTTTGGTTCAAGTTTATAACTAATTTGATCTATAAATTAATTCAGTTGGTAATTTAATTAAACTGAATTGCACTTTAGACTTTATACAAAATAATTTTTGTTAATAAAGTTAATAGAGTTGTGAATTTGACTCAAATATCAAATATAACTAAAAGGTTAGACCGGATTTTGGCTCAAATCAAATTTATATAGAATTCAATTAGTTGATTTATTAGTTAAGCTTGAATGAATGTTCTGTGGTAATGGATTATGGGTTCTTGTCAGTAAAGATTTGGGAAGGACATTCTACATGGGGCCCATTATTTTGAATATACGATCCACCTAGACAACAAAAAGTTGTATCATGACACTAGTAAGAGAGATGTAGCAGTGTTTGTTTCTAAATATGAGACGTGCGAGTTGGTTAAAGTTGAACATCAGAAGCCTAGTGATTTATTGCTGCCTTAATTTATTCTTGAGTAGGGATGTGAGGAGATTACCTTAGATTTCATCATGAGTTTCCCCAGGTCTAGGCAAGGTGATGATGTTGGATGAGTGATAGTAGATAGATTGACTAAATTAGCCTATTTTCTACCCATGAGAAAGACAAATTTTGTTGACAAGCTGGCTTAGTTGTATGTAAAAGAGATTATTAGATTAAAGCTTATTGTTTTTGATTGGGATGAAAGATTTATTTCTAGGTTGTGGGAAAAATTTAAGGTTTAGAGACGAGTATGAATTTCAGTATGACATTTCATCTCGAGATAGATGTGTAGTCTGAGAGGGTCATTTAGATTTTAAAAAATTTGTTATAGTTATGTATGCTGGAGTTTGAAATTGGGAAGATTACATATTGTTAATTGAGTTTGCTTGCAATAACATTTTCTAGGCAAATATTGAAATTACTCCGTATGAAACTCTATATGGAGAAGGTGTAGAACACCATTGTCCTAGATAGAAATGGGAGAAAGAAAGTTCTATGGAGAAGGTGTAGAACACCATTGTCCTAGATAGAAATGGGAGAAAGAAAGTTCATGTATTTTAACTTGGTTGATAGTACTACAGAGAAAATCAGGCTGGCTATGAAAAAGTTGGAAGCAGCTTAGGACAGGCAAAAGAGATTATGACCCGAAACATAGAGGTGTAGAAATCTAGATCGGTGATTTTGTCTTCTTGAAGGTTTGTCCAGTTATGGGTATAAGAAGATTTGAAAAAAGACAGTAATGTTAAGTTCAATGTACATTGGTCCCTTTGAAATATTCAAAGAATTGAAATCTTCTTACAGATTGTTATTACTTATTCGGATATCTGATATTTATAATGTATTTCATGTATTTTTGTTAAGAAGCAGAATTTTTTTCTTAAAAATTGAATTTCTCAAAGTGAAATTGAAGTTCAACCTAATCTGGCCTATAGGGAGGAACCTAAGCAAAATTAATGAAAATTGGATAGATTTTTTTCTCAAATAGAACTTCATAGAAGTTAATAAACTAGGCTTTGTTTGAAACATGATCGTATTGAGCCATTCTATAACCACTCTTGGCTAGACTTCTATAACCACACTTGGCTAGACTTGAGATCTTATTAAATCACTCGGTGCCACTTTTACACCAGAGTTGAATCAAATTGAGCTCCAATCATTAACAAGATCTAGCATTTTATGTTGATAACACTCTACTGATTGGTCTTCTTTTATCCTAGATGAGCGGCTCTAATCATTTTATCCATTCTCGATGAGTTATTTTTGGTCTCAGTTCATTTCATTTCCCTAGATTGATTGGTCAAAAGATCATCACTTTCTAATTAGATTAAACAGTGTATGTGTGAACACACAACAAAGCAAGTTTTTCCAGGTAATTTTAGAGATAAATACATATAAATCTTTATAATAAACATTGGTGGATCATCAACTGACAATCATTTATTGCCACTTACCTCTTTGACAAGTACTTGATGGGGACATCAGATCATGGAAGGTTTATCAGAGGCGTGGTCGCCGATCTACGGTCATGATTGAGTCATTGTATTTTTGATTTATTTCATGTATTTTCTTTTTTACGAAGTGTTATCGTATTTGTTTTATTTAGTTTCCCTGTTGTACCCTTTTATTAAGGGATATCGTATGTAAGCCCTAAGGGCGTTGTCGTCTTTTCTATTTTGAGTCTTATGTAAGAGGCTATTTAATGCCCCTATATTTCTCTTTGTAAGTTAATGAATGATCAAGTAAAATTTTTGTTTCTCTTGTTTGGCTTCTCATTAGAGCTTGAGAGTTGGAGTGGAATCCCTAGGAGAGGGAGAATTGCGTAGTACCTACCAACCTAAACAAGTCGGGTTCTTGGTTTTCTTCCCCATCTCTTTCCTTTCCCCTCCCACCATCACCACCAGCCATCATTGCATCCAAGCCCTTCTCCCTCCCCAAGCCATCTCCTCTTTACGACCGAGCTTCACAAACATCTCAACTAGCCGCCGACCCCCTTACCCGAATCCTCTCCACCCGCTGGCCCTAGCCCCCTTTCCTTTTTGATTTCCTTTGCCTAATTTGGATTGGAATAATTGGGACAGATTTTGAATTCAAATTTAATCAATTTGAAATTTAAAATCTTTATTAAATTATTAAATCTATTTTAGGAAAGTTTCTAAATTAACCCTATTTGAATTTCCAATTTAAATTGGAGTTAATTTAAATCTTTCATAATTCCTAAACCCCAAATAGGAAGCCCCAATCACTTTCCCCCAATCCCCTCCCTTCCTCTTGATGCCGCCGGCCCCCCTTCAATAAATCCAATTGGATTTTTTTCCAAACTCCCCCACCCTTCTCTATTTAATTCCTCTTGCTTTTGGAAAGTATTTGAATTTGAAATTAAATCAAATCTAGATTTCAAATATTTCCTCTTAATCCTTTTTGGAATGATCCTAATTTAAATCAATCAGTCAACTCATGATGGATTGATTAAATTAAATCCATAATTCCAAATACATTGCGTCTAAACACTTGCCCCCTTCTCTTGCTTGGCCAAACTTCCCCCCCATGCCCCCACCTCTTGAGTTCTTTCTCAAATTAAACTATTGGAATTAAAGTTCAAATTAATTCCTAATCCCTCCAATTGAAAATCTGAAATTTATTTTAGATTTTTTACTTGTTCTTCCCTACTTAACCTACTACTCCTCCCCAACCCCACCCTCTTCTCTTGGCCGGCCACACCTTGTCATCCCACTTCAAGTTGAAGAGAAACTTCTTTCTCTTCAACAAAGTTCGAGATTACTAGCACCCCTTGGAGGAGATCATCATTTAGCCAGCATGAATGTTCTCGACACTGATTACGGTCTTGTTTTTGACGATCACACTTTTGTGCACATTCTCCATTCAACCTTCTTCGACGTCAACCCGAGTATCGACCACACGGTAGAAGACTATATAGAACGTATCTTGGATACCTTGGTGGAAGCAATCGAAGAGCAATTGGAGATTGTCAAGTGGAGGATTGCATCTGATCCTTGACGAAGGCTTCCTAATCACTACCTCTCTTGTATTTTCTAAGTTTAATATTTTCTTTGTGATACTGATTGTAATCTTGAAGGTCGCATCTACCTACTTCTGCCAAGCTTAGTAAACGTAGGGATTTGAGCGCATTCATTTGTTTCCTAATCTTATTGTTAGATTAGGGATTTTTGTCGTTGAAAACTACTATGTTTGCATGATGTTATTTTCCTACATTATTTTGATGGTTTAAATCTCTTTATGTGCAATTTAGCCTAAGCGACAGTGACCGCTCTTTCGTTTTGATTCTTCGTTTAATCTGCTAATAGGCCTATTTATTATTTCTCTAATAAAAAAGTTATGCAAACTCTTCATAAATTCATTGCAAGCATTGTAGTCCCTACATCATCTGGTATCAGAGTATGGTATGCTCTTTTTGCATGTGTTAGGATCCGTGGTAGAGTTTTCTTTCAGCATTTTAGTCATTCCACCATTGCATTTGTGTCATTTAGAAATTGTTAGGTTGTTGTCCTTATCTTTCAATAATCATTTTGGAAGGCATAAGTGTGTTCTAATCATATAAGTTGCTTTCCTTTACATCCTAGTCATGTTAGGTATCCTATAGTAAATCCCAATGGACCCGGAACAACTAGGAAGGACCTTAGACTTGTTGGTAGGACAAATGAACAACATTTGCCAGCAACTGAAAGAGAACCAAGCTGACCTAGCTGAACTTCGTAGGAACACCACTGAGCGATTTGACACACTTGAGCGAGCAAAAGAGCACCCTACTCCCTACACCCCATCTAGACCACCTTTTATGTATGGGGATAATACTTACCCGGATGAGAGAACATCGTGCCAATCATCGAGCTCCTTATCACGGGCATGACCCACGTCATGATCTAGACCTGGATGAGAGGCAACATCGTGCCAGTCATCGCGCACCTTACCACGGACATGACCTACGTCATGATCCTGATATAACACTCATGAAAAATATTAAAGTTGACGCTCCTATCTTTGATGACACACTCGATCCCTAGCTCTTCTTGGACTGGGTCAGTGGTTTGACATATCCGAGGCTAGGAAGGTCAGTTTTACCGATTGGCCATCCATGAAGCAAGAATTCAAGCAAAAGTACTTGCCTCCCTCGTACTTTCCCCGACTGTTGGAGAGGTGGAATAGGCTGACTCAGCGCAACAAAACAGTTAGGGAGTACATCGCCTCTTTCGATGACTTCCTGATTCGCTGTAAGGGGGAGACCTCTACTACCCCCGCGTAGATCTTATCTATGTTTCAAACCGAGTTGTGAGAGGATCTTCGCAATGACCTATTTGCCCGGAACGTCACTACACTAGAGAATGCCTACATCTTAGTGCTTGATTTAGAGGAGACACATTCACAGCACCCGAGCCATTCACATGACTCTAGGCCCTCCTACAGACTAGCTCGTAGTTCCACTCCACACACTTCTACTACCCGACCCACTCTTGGGAGCACGGCCCGACCAACTACGGGTCCTCCTGCATCTCGATCTGATTTTATAAACAAACCTTCCACCCCGAATACCCCTCGGTCTAGTCCTGAGATCAAGTGCTTTCGATGCCAGGGGTATGGGCATATCGCTTCTCAGTATTTTAGTCCCTATAAAGTCTCGATCATCGAGGAGATTATTGAGGACGATCTCAAGCTCGAGGTTGATCAGATCCACCAGGTCGAGGATGTAGGCGAATACTTCGAAAAGGATGACGACACTATGGTCCTCCATTGCCCTAAAAAATTGGATACCTCTCCCATACGCGTGGTGAGATGTGCGGCTATCCCACTTGACACACACGGATGACTGGCGTAGGATCTCGATTTTCCACACCTACACCAAGATTAAACACAAGAATTGTAAGGTCATCGTGGACAGTGGTAGGTTCATAAATGCTGTTTTTTCTAGCCAAGGTTTTAAAAGGCGAAATCGGGAATCAAGACGTTTTTTCTAAGCTAGGTGAGGTGTAAGCCTCGAGGCGTAAGCCTCGCCTCGAGGCTTAAGCCTCAAAACGATTAAAATAAATTAATTTAAAATTATAAATAATGACAAAAAATAACAAAATATTATGTCAACTAGGAATTTGAAGATTTGTTTTAAGATAATATTACTGGAATACAAGATTTAAAATAAACTCACTTAAAAATAAAACATCCCCTTAGGATCAAGACCCAAAGCAGACTTATCATCACCCCGGGGGCAGCGCCCCCGGAACAAAATTATATTATAAGAGTAATTTTGAAATTCTGCTTGTTGTATGTGCTCAATACCGAGCATGTACCGCTCAGTACCGAGCATGTACTGCTCGGTACCGAGCGGTACTGGCTCGGTACCGAGTGCTCGGTATCGAGCATGTTCTGAGCGGTACCGAGCATGTACTGAGCGGACGAATGAAAGAAAGCCGAATCAGGAGTTATTCAAGATTTCGTTACTGCACGTCAAAGTCAAGGCCACAACATCAAAAATCGTAGGCTTCGCTGGATGGTTCGAGGCACAAGCCCTGATACACATGACTTCCGCCTCGACTTGAGGCGCGACTCAATGCAGACGCCTCGTCCGCTTTTTTAATGGTTGCTTCTAGCATGATAACCAAATTAGGTCTTTCTGCAGTTCCTCACCCCAACCCGTATAAGGTAGCGTGGGTCAACTCCCCTGCCTTGGAGGTGAAGGAACGAAGCTTCGTACCTATCTCCTTTGCTGATTACAAGGAAAATGTTTGGTGAGGTGTGCTGATCATGAATGTTGGACAAATACTTTTAGGTCGCCCCTTGATCTATGATAACGATGTCCGCATTTTTGGGGGTTGGAACACCTATGTGTTCGAGCATATGGGAAAAAAGATTAAGCTTTTGCCATCGCAGTCATAGGTTACGGATGACATAAAATCTAACCCTGCTATGTCCAAAAAAGGACTAAACCTTGTAACCACCAAGGTTCTGAACGCTAAGGTTGCTCAAGGTGCACCTCTATACGCCTTAGTGGGTCGTGAGATTCCCGCCGAATCTGACGAACCTATTCCTCAGGAAGTCCAGCCTATTTTTGGACAATATGCTGATGTCTTTTCCGATGATCTTCCAGATCAGTTATTTCCACTTAGAGACATTCAGCCTGCCATAGACTTCATCCCTGGAGCCTCTCTCCCGAACCTGCCACATTATCGCATGAATCCAATGGAACATGCCGAGCTTAAGAAGCAGGTCGATGAGTTACTGCAGGGAGGTTTTATTAAGGAGAGTCTTAGTCCCTGCGTAGTGCCAGACTGCCAGCCCTTCTTACACCAAAGGACGGGTCATGGAGAATTTGTGTTGATAGCCGTGTTATTAACAAGATCACCATCAAATATCGTTTCCCTATTCCAAGACTGGTTCATATGCTCGATATGATGACGGGTGCCACATTATTCTCCAAAATAGATCTGAAAAGTGGGTACCACCAGATTCTGATCCGACCCGGAGATGAGTGGAAAACTGCCTTCAAGACCAAGGATGGTCTTTACGAGTGGTTAGTCATGCCTTTTGGGTTAAGTAATGCCTGTGCCCGTTTATGGGACTGTTTGTTGTCGTCTACTTTGACTACATTTAGTCGATTAGCCAACACTCGGACCACTTAAGACAAGTTTGTGAGGTCTTGAGGAAGGAACAACTTTATGCCAATCATATGAAATATACCTTCATTGTAGATCGCGTCATCTTTTTTGGCTTCATTGTTTCAGCCCAAGGGGTTTCCGCAAACCCTGAGAAGGTGAGTGTCATTATGGAATGGCCTGTCCCTTAGAATATTCGGGAAGTCCGCAACTTACACGGATTAGCCACCATCTATAGGAGATTTATTCGGAATTTTAGCACTATTGTATCTCCTATTATTGATTGTTTAAAGAAGAGTGATTTCCGCTGGACCCCGGCAGCCACCAGAGCTTTTGATGAGATCAAACAAAAGATAGTGGAAGCCCTAGTGATGAGACTTCCTGATTTCTCCAAAGTCTTCGAAGTAACCTGCGATGCTTCGGGGGTCGGAATTGGAGTCCTCTCCCAAGAAGGTCACCTAGTAGCTTATTTTAGTAAAAAAATTTAATGATATTCAGCAGAGTTATTCCACGTATGACAAAGCGTTCTACGCTGTGATCCAATCTCTTCGTTATTGGCAACACTACTTGCTCCCGCAAGAGTTTGTCATTTTCTCGAATCACGAAGCTCTGCGTTATATCAACTCCCAAAAGAAATTAAATGCTCGCCATGGTCGATGGGTTGAGTTCCTTCTGGAGTATACATATACCCTTAGACATAAGGCGGGAGTTGAAAATAAAGCTGCCGATGCTCTCAATCGTCGTATGATGACTACTACTGAAATGCAAGCATAAGTCGTGGAATTTGACCAAATAAAGAGGGACATTTTAGAACGTCCTGACTTCAAGGAGACCTACTCTCTCTTGTCCACGGGCAGCACGCGCCTTGTGGACGATTTCCTATTGGAGGATGGTTATCTCTTGAAAGCCCAGCGGCTTTGTATCCAGAGCACCTCCCTTAGGGAATTTCTTGTCTGGGAATTCCACGCGGTCTGGAAACTCCATGCAGGAGGCCTCGCTGGGCACTTCGGTCGGGACAAAACTATTGGAGCCGTAGAATATCACTTCTTTTGGCTCAGCTTGAAGAGAGATGTTGGTTGCATGGTCAGTCGGTGTCACACATGCCAACTGGCCAAGAAACGTAAGCAAAATACGGGTCTTTACACTCTTTTGAATGTTCCTAGTTGTCCTTGGCAGGATGTTAGCATGGACTTCATCTTAGGCCTGCCCAAGACACTCCGTAGGAATGATGCCATTTGCGTTATAGTTGATCGATTCTCTAAAATGGCTCATTTTCTTCCTTGCTCCAAAACATCCGACGCCTCTCATATCGCGAAGTTATATTTCAATGAGGTCCTTCGTTTACATGGTTTGCCCAAAACCATCGTATCGGATCGGGATGTGAAGTTTACTAGCTATTTTTGGAAAACTCTGTGGATGAAAATGGGTACTAAATTACAATTTTTCACTGCCTTTCACACACAAATGGATGGCAGATTGAGGTAATTAATAGGAGTTTGGGTAACCTGTTGCAGTCTTTGGTTGGCGAGCACATTAGAGATTTGGATTCCATTTTGCCTACTGCTGAGTTTGGTTATAATAATTCTATTAACTGAACCACTGGCTTAAGTCCTTTTGAAATTGTATACGGGTTCAAACCTAGACAGCTGTTAGACCTGATTCTCGTGTGTTCAAGGTATAGGATCTCTGAGTTTGCATCATAATTTGCATCCCATTTGCATGAACTTCATAAAGAAATTTCATAACAAATTGAAAGGAGCAATAATGAATACAAACTATATGCGGATTTAAACCAACATTTTAAAACTTTTGAGGTTGGTGACTCCGTGATGGTGCGGATTTGTCTGGAACGTTTCCCATAGGAAATTGTGAAGAAGTTGCATACTAAGAGTGCTGGACCATTCAAAATACTTAAGAAAATTAACGATAATGTTTATGTAGTAGATATGCCTGTAGATTTCAACATCAATCCCTCTTTTAATATAGAAGATATAGTTGTATATGAAAGTCCTGATTTTAACCCTCCAAATCCACTCATACAGCTGCCTTGTGTGATCCCACCATGTGAGATCCCAAACCTACCTCCACTACCAAATATTCCTAAATCACTCATAGCAGAAAAGGTGGACGTAATCCTAAGTGATGATATCATATCCACAAGGGAAAGTGGACGAAGGAGATACTTGATCAGGTGGAAAGGAAAGTCCGAGTTGGAGGATACCTGGCTAAATCGCGAGGAGTTGCAGCAGATTGACCCGGATGCACTAGAGATCTACGAGATCACCAGAGATACTTACTCGACGAAGTCTAGCTTTCTCCCACCCCGAGAGAATGATGGGGGCATCAGATCATGGAAGGTTTATCAGAGGGGTGGCCGTCGATCTATGGCCACGATTGAGTCATTGTATTTTTGATTTATTTCATGTATTTTCTTATTTATGATGTCGTATCGGGTCATTGGAAGGCCTCCGTTTATTTAGTTTCCCCGAGGATCAATCACATGGTAGAAGACTACATAGAGTGTATCTTGGATACCTTGGTGGAGGCAATTGATGAGCAATTGGAGATCGTCGAGTGGAGGATTGCAACCGATCCTTGACGAAGGTTTCCTAATCACTATCTTTCTTGTATTTTCTAAGTCTAATATTTTATTTGTGATATTGATTGTAATCTCGAAGGTCACATCTACTTACTTATGCCCAAGCTTAATAAACGTAGGGATTTGAGCGCATTCATTTGTTTTCTAATTTCATTGTTAGACTAAGGATTTTTGTCGTTGAAAACTACTACGTTTGCATGATGTTATTTTCCTATATTATTTTGATGGTTTAAATCTCTTTATGTGCAATTTAGTTTAAGCGACAGTGACCGCCCTTATGTTTTGATTCTTCGTTCTATCAGATAATAGACCTATTTGTTATTTCTCTAATGAAAAAGTTGTGCAAACTCTTCTTAAATTCATTGCAAGCATTGTAGTCGTACATTAGTATTGTTTTGTGTTGATGGGATAATAACTTTTTCATCCTTTGATAAGGCTAAGAGCAGTGTTTGAAACTTGCTTGTGTAGATTAAGTCTACGGTTTAGTTCCTCATTATTTCTTAGCTTTTGGACTTCTCTATTCACAGTGAATTCATTAGCGGAATAGAAGGTGAAAAGGAATAACCTCAAACATTAAGGTGAGCTTGAGTATTTTATTTATTCTTATTTTTACTCTTGTTGTTTTGGTTAGCTTATGTTAATCGTCTTGATTCATTTGCTTCCGGCCATTCGGATCCTCACTAGAATTAATAGGGATTAAGATGTAGCACTCAGCTACATTAGGAATGCCTTGGTTATGTCCAGAATCCCAATAAATCACCCTGATATTACAACATTTCATATATACAATCGTGGGCCTCATCCAAGTTAAAAGAGGGAGGGTGATCAATTCTCTCTTTCATTTGATATACTGTCTCACCGAGAGGAGGCTAAATTGAATATTAAATTTTTATGAAGAGTTTTTCAACTTCTCTCATATATTTCTGTACTTTGATGGAGTCGAGCCTTTATTTTACTTGGATAGCATTGGAGTTAATGTTCGTTACCTGGACGCCACTAGTTTAGGGCTGCATTATGGGATATGAAGACTTGCTTTGGATGCTACAAATTTAAAACCACCTTAGAAGCCTGAATGACCATTCCATCAGATTTAGGATCTTTAATAAGAGCTTCGTCAGCAGAGGAGTTCGGGAATGGGAGACATACCTTAGTGTCCTCCAAATGTTAATCTCATTGCTCTCCTTACTGAGATAAAGGGCTAGGCTTATAGTTATAACTATTGGAGAGGTATTTTTTTGCTAAATCTCTTGGAACCAATCACAATGGGACCTTGTCGAAGGTGACAAGAGGGGCATTTCGGTATTGTTGTATGCTACTATGTCAGACTCAACTATTCGAAGAAGACACTTAAAGGAGATGCCTCTACAAAGCTATTAAATGGCATCAATGCTGGTTTCCATTGAAGGAGACAACAACTGCAATTGAATCGTGGAGTAGGTTGTGTAGGCGTTTGTTCCAAATGGCTATCATGAAAGGTGATTCATTATGGGTTTTATTGGATATGCAGACAAGAACCTGTTATCAAGCTGCGATTTGGTAATCCTCTCTATACACAACTTATTCCAATGCCCCTGAAGACATTTGATCCAAGTTTTAATCAAATTAGGGAGATACAATTTGATTACAAGGAGTTGAGTTGGGCCAAGAACCAAATTCATTTAACCATTGTGATCGAACTTAAATTAAACTTGCATGATGGAGAGAATTTTGTATAAGGTTGATCAATTCTAACTTAAGTGTTTGGCATATTTTGAGTGAACCATTTTGTTTGATTAAGCGATTGTGCTTTACTTTATAAAGATATCATGGAACTTGAGGTTTATTCTACTAGTCATATATAGATGGCTAGGATCAAGTTCCAGCTACTAGTAAAAGATAAATTGGTGATTGATTTAATGAGCTCTGGTTAACTTCCTTGGATTAAGCTAAGTGATCTGCTTTTGACCGAAAGTAATTGATTGAATTGACTTTAAACAGGACTCAATTGTATGCACCATAAGGGTTTTAATAGATGATCACATGATTGATTTGAGAATTCAGAGCATGAGTTTAGGTACATCAAGTCCAATCAGGTAGATCAAGCTAACACTCGTCAATTTAGATTAAGCAAACTTCCGGATTGCAGCATTTCTGCAGGATCTCTATAGGCTAGTTCATCATTAATTTAGGTAGAAATTAGGGTGTTAATGGCTTATATTTATCTTAGACTTAATTGAGCATAATAAGTTTTTTTTGGTCAATTAAGATGATTTGATGGAAGTTTTTTTGTGGTAATCAATTAAGCTACACTAATAATCTGTTGAGGCTCAATAGCTTGGTGATGGCCAATCTTGACTTGATATTAATAACGATTTCTGCTAGCCAGTTGTTTATAATAATAAAGTATCAATCCATTTGGGCCCACCTTGGCATTAAACTCAACTAAGGCAACTAGCATTTGTAGTGTAAGAGTGGGCTACATAAGGTTTAAGGGTGGTTGTAGGGCCCTTCATCATATTTGAGGCAGCTAGCATTTGTAATATAAGAGTGAGCTGCAAAATGGTTGGTCGGTAACAAGTAGATTGCAAACAAGGTCCTTGCCGAACAACCGTATGACCGCTATTTATATTGTCGTGTACAGACCCTAAAGTTGCAGTCTAATCAGCATCAATTAGGAAGATCTCCCTCCCCCTCTCATCATGAAAGGAAGATCTCATCGGAACTTGCTTACATTTTTTCTCTACTTAACATTTTCCCCAAAGTCACTCATGCTTCGTCACTCGAGGAAGCATACCATCTCATGGTGAGTTGCTCATTTTTATCCCTCACATTAACACATCGTACTAAGAGCACTCGCTACAGACAGAGATCGCCAAACAAAAATAATATTATCTTTTCCCATTACAAGTCGCCATTACGGTCTTACAAATCATATTCATTTTATTTAAATAGGACATAAAAATTTATTCCTAAAATTAAACACACGCAAAACATTATATATAAAACTAATCATTGAAGGAGAAAATAAAAATAAAAAATAAAATAAAAGCTAAGAAGAATCTTTAAAATCCAAGCTGTCGATTGCTATGGTGTATCCCCAATATTGGATCATTCGCCATTGCCAGCTTCAAGCTACACACTCACTTCAAATTTTCAAGCTGATATTTATATCCAGCCTTGAAGCTCCCTAACTTTGTATGCTGGATGGTCGAGCTGCACTGGGCTCTTAAATCTGGCGAAATCCCTTGCCGTTGTGATATGCTTTTGGTTAAAAGCAACAGCCTCCTTCAGCTTGCCCACCTCTTACCCCGATACTACAACCTCTTTGTAAACCGCTTCAACTCTCAGTATGGTTGGCTTGCCAAAACCATGAAGATTCATCATCTTCTCTATGGTAACCAGCCACACGCCGATCTCCTTAAGCAAAATGGGCTCCATTGGAGGCATATCAGAAGATTGGGGGTTGGAGAGCGAAGTCGACAGTATCTCTCTGACCTCAAGCCACATTTGTTCACCTAAAGCAGCCGACATTTCCAACAAACCAAGAATTGACATCCCCATCCCTTCGGGAAATTCTTCCACCCTACCTTGTTCTGGGTCCCCTCCAATGGCACTGGATTCACTCTACTCTCCATTTCATCGTCAATGACAACGAACTCATTTATAGGAGGCGGTGGGAGTTCAGGGCCAACAACTTTACTGCCAACAATGTTGAATGTTTTTCAAAATTCATAAAAGGACCAACAACAGTTGGTTTTGAGGCACATCCCCTTTACAATACTTGAAGATTGACCATCTCTCCAAAGGCCTCATCTCTTGCTCGCTCGGCACATGTTCCAAAAGCTCGCTAAAGTATACACAGACCATTAGCTCTCTAGCAATAGGTACTTTCTTTCCTAACAATACATTTATTTAAGTAATAATACTTACCTTCTTTGTACACACCTATAATAGGGAGAGGCCCTTGAGGACTTGCCTCTGGCCATACTATCGACTCAAGCCCCATCACCACTATACTAGATTGAGCAACTCGACTTATCATTTTGAGGTTCAATAGTTCCTCGTCTTCTTTAGCAGAAGAGTCTACCATGTTCGGGGCAGTCTATAAAACCCGCAAAAATGCCGTTTTAGACCTCGCACGCTTTTCAAAGCGCCGCGACGAGTTTAAGTTAAAAAAATTCAAGGTTACCGGATTTCGACGGGATTAATTTTATAAAATTGTACGCAAAATTCTAAAAAAATTGATATATAAAACTTATATTTAATTTTGTTTAATTTAGAAAATAAAAATTAGAGAAGTCTCATAATACCTATAATGCCCTTAGAAATTATTGAAGCATGGATTTTTTTAAGTGAGGGTAGAATAGTTTTTTGGCATTAAAGGGACCGAATGAATCGATCCCTCATTCACTTGTTCGACCGAACCGAACGGAAGTAAGGAGAAGCGCGCGGAAGAGGCGACGGGAAGGCTTGGACGACGGCCTCGAGCGGTGGTTTCCGGCGAAGTTTTTGAGAGAAAACGAAGAGGGAAGTCAAGAGAAGTCTAAGGTACGTTCCTAAACCTTTAAATCTTCTTTTTCCCCTTAGATTGTTGGAGGAGAAAACTTTAGGGTTTGTGAAGAAACCTAGAAATTCTTAGAGGAACTTAGGAGGAATGTTAGGGAAAGTTTAGGAGATATTTTTATGCATAGAAATGAAAATTTTCTTTAAAGTTTTTGAGTTAGAAAAATTAGGGTTTTTCCCTAAGTTGAAATTTTGAAAGTACTTTTATAAACTTAGTTCCTAAGGGTCCTAAGATAGTTTCTAAGGGAAGAAATTAAGTTTTTCCTACAAAATGTATTTTTCCTAATTTTTTTAATTATTTTAAATCTGAAAATATATTAATTTAATTATGAATTAGGTGTAAGGGAGAGTTTAACATGTTTATGTTTGGGAATCAATGAAAATGTGTTTTCCAAATTTAGGGGTTTAAGGTAATTCCGAAAATAGTATTTATTTTAAATTTATAATGAGTGTAGGGAATGATGTGTGTGTTTCATTTAGGTGTTGAACACATAGAAATGAAGAGTTCGTAAGGATATTTGGTGGAGCACGTTGTATTGAAGTAGGTAAATGTGACACTTTTAAATTTAGAAGAAAATTTCAATCCTTTCCACCATAGCATGTTTTATATTGTTGTAACGATTTTTTTAGCATTCTTCCATCGTACTGCTTTTATAGCTTATTATGCTCTTAATGTCAATGCACATGTTTCTAGGGTTGCCTAATTATATGAACTCATTTGGTAATGGTTTAGAGACAATGTGTTATCTTACATTGCAAGTACATCTCTTATGTGATGATATAAATTTTGCACTTGTTTCTTTCTAAAGTAATGAATAAAGAATGTACTTAGCTCATTTTTCTTTTCTCATTTTAACATGAAATCATGTAGCACATTAGGAGACAATTGACCATATACACGAATAAGAATATTCCTATAAATAATTATAGAATGAATGTATGTGCATGTTGATGCGGAGGTATCTTTGGTAAAGGGATGCTCTTCTGAGCATTGGTAAAGGTGGTTCTTATGAACCAAATGAAAAAGGAATGGCCAAACAAATTGTACCTGATCAGTACAAAAGATACTTCCGAGATGGGTGATTATAAGATATACAGTACATTATATGCATATAAAACATTTTATGATTCATGAAAATAATTCATGTATTGTGTAAAGTGATTAGTTGCAAGCTTAACTAAAGAAAGAGGCTTAATGGTTGACCTAGAGGCATGTTACTGAACTTTTATGATTTGTTTAATGTTCCTACACAAAGCATTGACATACATGTTATTTCCCTCGTCTTGTTCTCTAAATTTAATTGAAAAAGCATTTGCCTATTGAGTTATGACTCACCCATATTGTGGGAAATTTTCAGGAGATCCTGCGAATAGATAATGGCAGACCAACCACCGCGCACTTACCGTCGTAGGGAGATGACGGGCGGCAGGTTCTTTTGAGTTTTGTTATTTTGATGATAGAAGGTTGTATGTGTAGTTTTTTTTTTGTGAGAGTTAGATTTGTTTGGATCCCTTCTTTTGGAAGAACTCTCTATATACATACTTCTTTTGAAAGATAAATGAAAAGTGTAAATTTTAATTGGTTTTACTTTAGTGGCTCTTTCATTTTATAGTTGAAAATGTTTGGTTTATGTTCGATCTTTTGATGATATGCTATGAAGGTTTATTCCATCCTGTCCGACCTTTGTTCCCGTCTCGCACTTGCGAGCTAACCGGGCCGGATCGTGACACAGTCAGAGTGTTAGCCATAGGATAACCCCCTTAGGGATGGATAATGAGGTTGCCCATCAGACCTCAATTCATGCCTTCTTCATTAGCAGAGGAGGGACGAATTCCTCAAATCTAGTTGGATGTCGGCCTTTCATTGCACTCGCCTCTTTTTCAGGCAAACTCCTCGTCGTATCTAAGGTCTCCCAGCGGGACGAGGCCACTTTCCTTAAGCAAATGACCTTGCGGTACTCCATCTCGCGAGCACAAATTCTTGAAACATCTTATTCCCAATAGAACTCGTAGCTCCTCCAAAAGAACAAAAGAGTTAGTGTAACAAGACATGAAAATTGCTATTTATGGAAGAATGCTATGAGAAAATGTATTTACACAAGTTTCAACATCTCTAAGTCAACAAGATTCTCAAGGCTACAGTAAAATATGACAATAAATTCTCACTTATTTTTCATTTTTATTATTTAGTCATCGTTAATATCATTTTCTCATTATTTTTGCAGTTCGTCTACCGAAGGTTTGAGTGAATCGGGGAATCAAATGTACATCAATAATTTTCATCATAGATGTCTTTGCAGGTATCGACTCATAGCAAGAATATTCCTTCCCAGTGGAGAACGCCCTGTCAAACTCACCGACACCTGATAGTGAATCTGTCCGAAGAGTGCACGCCATTCGGCTGCATCAACTCAAGGTACTCTCCCTACATCAGGTGACTATAAACTCCCTTGTTCCAAGGTAGATCATTGCTTGGAATTCTCCAAGCTTGCAGGATTTGCCAACATAAATGCACCTACTTCAGCAACATCTCATTCTGACAAATTTCATTCTAGACTCGGGGACTCGCCATTCTGACTTGCCCTTCATTAAGCCACTAGATGATAGCTTACATGATAGATTATTGAATCTGCCTCCTCAAAGGACCTATCATACGGGCGCCAGTTTGTAGTCCATATTTATATTTTTTCCATGTAGCCTTTCCAATGGGGATTATGACTTTGGGCAATCAAGTCATTAATAAGAGTACACGTTTTAGATATCTTGGATCTATTATTCAGAGTGATGGTGAAATAGATGGGGATATTATCAGCAGAATTCAAGTTGGATGGTTGAAGTGGAGGAATGCATCGGGCTTGTTATGTGATAAAAATGTACCCTTCAAACTTAAGGGAAAATTCTATAAGATGGTAGTGAGGCCTGTAATACTTTATGGTGCCGAATGTTGGCCATTAAAAGAGAAGCTTAATACTAAGTTAAGTGTAGCAGAGATTAGGATGCTCAGGTGGATGAGTGACTTTACCCTTAGAGATATGATACGAAATGAGCATATACGTGAAAAGGTTGGAGTAGCTCCAGTAGAGCATAAGATTAGAGAGAGTCGCCTTAGATGGTTTGGTCACATAAAACGGAGGCCTTCCAATGACCCGGTTAGGAGAGTAGAGGTATTAGATTTGACATATATTAAGAAAGGTAGGGGTAGACCTAAAAAGACTTGGTTAGAAAATATTAGGAATGACCTTTCTTTATTAGATTTAAACTAGAATTTGACTTTTAATAGGACACAATGGAGAAAAAGGATTCATGTAGCCGACCCCGCGTAGTGGGATATAGGCTTGATGTTGTTGTTGTAGCCTTTTCTATGACAACACTGTCGTTGCCTAGTTTTTAGTCCCCGCTGAGAAAAATGGAGAGTTGTGTTGGATAGTCGACATCCAGTGTAAAACTTGTAAAGTAATCATGACATGCATCCTTTAAAAAATTGTGTTAATGTAGGGCGTCCCCAAGAAGCGACGTGCTATATGGCATGAATACAACGAAAAATGTGCAAGGGCCACTGTACCGATACTCGGGTGCAGTGTTAAATAGGCAAGAGTTCTCACATCAAGGACGTATGTGGGCAAATAATCTAATCCATGAAACTAAAATTAAGACATGTAATTGAAATATATGCTCCCTTACAAGAAAATTAATGTAATTAGTAGATATTATAATTCATAAGAAGATAAATATTTTGTGCATTCAAGAAACTAAGTAGGTTGGGGAGAAGGCTAAGGAGATTGATAGTTTATGATATAAACTATGGTATTCTGGTAGGAGTCGCACTAGAAATGTTGTAGATGTGATTATAGATAGGAGTTTGAAGGATAATTTTATAAAAATTAAAAGAATTAGATATATAATTATAGATTTAAAGGTTGTTGGTGATGTTAAGATTGTTAATATTATAAGTGCTTATGCTCCTCAAGTAGGCTTGGATATGAGTTCAAAACTAAAATTTTGGAGTGTCTTAGAAGAATTAATACAAACGATATCTCTTGAAGAAAGAGTTTTTATTGGAGGAGATTTAAATGGACATATTGATAGAGAAGTAGATGATTTTAAAAGCATTTATGGTGATCATGAGTTTTGAACTATAAATAAAAGTGATAAGATTATATTAAATTTTTGTTTAGCTTATAATTTTTTAATAGCTAATATTTTATTTAAGAAAAGAGATGAGCATCTTTTCACTTATAATGATGGATATAGTAAAGCACAGATTGATTATTTTTTTATAAGAAAATTAGATCATTTAGATTGCAAATATTGTAAAGTTATTCCGAGCAAAAATTTTTGTACTTAACATTGATTGTTAGTTTTAGACTTTTAGATAAAAGAGTAAAAAATAAATAATAAAAGAAAACTATATTTTAGGATTTGATGAGGGCATTTAAAAAATAGTAATAAAAGTATTTTTTAAAGTAAGATTTTAGATCTTAAGATTTTGTCTATGCATGAGGATGTTAATGTTGTGTGGGAAAAAATGGCTAGTGTTATTAAGAATTTTACAAAAGATATGCTTAGAATTTCGAAGGAAAAAATTCTTAATAATAAAAATAGTTGGTGGTGGAATCCAAATGTGTAAGAAAGATAAAAAATAAGAAGATTGTTATAAAAATTGATTTAGATGTAAAAATTCTAATAATTGGGAATGCTATAAAGGGGCTCATAAGAAATTTAAAAAAGCTATTTGCAATGCAAAGTTCTTAGCTTTTAATGATTTATATAATAGGCTAGATATTAATGAGGGAGAACAATATATGTATAAGTTTGTCAAACAAAGGGATAAGAGTAGTAAGGATTTAGTTCAAGTGAAGTATATGAATGATGAAGATAAAAAAGTATTTTTCTTAGAAGATGGTATTCAAAAAAGGTGGATGAGATATTTTGCTAAACTTTTTAATGAAGAAAGTGAAAATACGATTGACTTTAGTGACTTTAGCATCCTAAATAAAAATATATATTTTTATTTTTATCGGCGTATAAGTAAAAATCGAAGTTAGAGAGAAGTTTGGAAAATTTGTTGGACCTGATGATATACCAATAGAGGTGTGGAAATTGCTTAGGAAATGAAGGAATTTCTTGGCTTACTAAACTTTTTAATACTATTTTGAAGAATAAAAATATGTTAGATGGGTGGAGAATGAGTGTGTTAATTCTTATTTTTAAGAATAAAAGTGATGCACAAGAGTAATTAAGTTAATGTGTCATACTTTAAAACTATGAGAGCCAGTAATGGAGCGTAGGTTGCGGCATGTTACTAATGTTTCTCAAAATCAATTTGGATTCATGTCAGGTAGGTTTACTATACAAGCCATACATTTATTGAGAGGTTTGATGGAGAATCATAGAGAGAATAAGGAGGATCTACATATGATATTTTTTGGTTTAGAGAAAGCATATGATAAAGTTTTAAGAGAAGTGTTATGGAGAGTTTTTGAAAATAAATGAGTTAATAACGCTTATATTCAAATCATTAAAGATATGTATGCATGAGCTATTACTTGTGTTCAAACACAAGATGGTTTGACCAAGTATTTTCCTATTTCGGTTGGATTACATCAAGGATCAGCTTGAAGTCCATATCTTTTTGCTTTAGTCATGGATGTTCTCAATAGACATTTGCAAGAGGATGTACCTTGGTGTATGATTTTTGTTGATGATATTCTTCTTGTTGATAAGACTAGAGGGGGAGTTGAAGGTAAACTTGAATTATGGTGGTCAACCTTAAAGTCTAAAGGTTTTCGCTTGAGTATATCTAAAATTGAATATATACAGTGTAATTTTAGTAGCAATAGACCTAGTGAGAGAATAGTTGGGGATATTATCAGCATAATTCAAGTTGGATGGTTGAAGTGGAGGAATGCATCTGGCTAGTTATGTGATAGAAAAGCCCCCCTCAAACTTAAGGAAAAATTCTATGAGATTGTTGTAATACCTGCAATGCTTTATGGTGCTGAATGTTGGCCATTAAAAGAGAAGTAATACTAAGTTAAGTGTTGCAGAGATGAGGATGCTCAGATGGATGACTAGCTTTACCCTTAGAGATAGGATATGAAATGAACATATATATGTAAAGGTTGGAGTAGCTGTCACGATCCAGCCCGGTAAGCTCGTATAGTTGAGGCGGGTATGGAGGTCAGACGGTAGACTAAAATATCCAATTTTTAAATCTATCACCATAATATTTGAAAGAGCCACTAAAGCATTAAATTTGAAAACACATAAACATAAAATCATTAAGACTCATATAGTTACCTTTCTTCCAGCGTGCCTCTCCTATGGTAGGCATTTCCTCCCTTCTTCTTATGATGATTAAAATAATGATGCCTGAAAATTTTTTGAGCAACTAACAGTAAGCCAAAGCTTAGTAATTAAAACATGCCTCTAAACTACAATAATTCAAGACATAAGGAGTAATATGCTAAATGCCACTATTCATTTAAACATATAATAAATTTTATTTCTTATAAACATATTATTAAATATACACATTAATCATAAATCCATATCCTTTCATATTTAGTTTACATTTATCTTATCAATATTCATAACTTTTTTAGTTCATATATAGTACAACCGTCATAACAACCGTCACAGAAGCCACCATCTAGTGCCATAAAGGTAATCCTTTATCATTTCCTTTTGCATAACGTTTACCATTTTAACGTGCACGAGTATAGCGTTACAGCTAGTATCATAAGGGGGTGAGCTCCATCATTTCAACATGCACATGCAATCACTCAATATATCATTCATATCATATTCATATATCATAATACTAAGTTTTATCATATGCCTTATACAGTAATATACTGAATCACATAATATGCGAGATATAAAATATGAACTCAATTGAAATGCAGTAAAATAAATAAATGTTATTCAATAACAATTAAATAAAAAATTGAAACGATAAAATTACCATATTATAGAAACATGTTTACTCATCTTGAAATTGAAAAATTGATTTTCTTTACTTGATCTCCTTCCTTCGAGGTCACAACAACTAACACCTATATTAAAATATTTAATATTCATAGTTTATCGTTAATCATCTCAAACTTAATTCCTAAAGAAAAGTGAAGTTTGTGTCAAATCCTAGCTTTTTCTTTTCAAGTAAATGTCATGGAAAAATAAGGATTAACTTGATTAGAAACTTACCCTAGTCTCCTTGAATCTTCCTCTTCGATTTCCCATAAGCCCTGCCGCCGGAGCCGCTCACGAGGTCCCCCCGTTGCCTAGCCCGTCTGCCCTCTCTCTGTCTCCTTGTGTTCGGCCGAACTGTGCGGGAGAATAAATGAAAGAGACCGAAACTATTCGGTCCCTTAAGGTGTTAGACGGTTTAGAGAAAAACCAAAGGACCAATTTGCCCTCTCATGCTTCACATTCGCTTTAATATATTAAGCGTATTTTAGGCATATTAAAACTTATATGATTTTTAATTTCAAATCTAAGACAAATTTCATATAAGTACTTTATACCGTTTGCTTGAAAATTTATGTATAATTTATAAAATTAATTTTGTCGAAAACTGACGACTTTGAAATTTCACTTAAATTTTGTTGTGGTGCATCAAAAAGCGTGCGATATCACAAATTAAAATTTTTCGAGTTTTACAGTAGCTCAAGTGGAAGATAAGATTAGAGAGAGTTGCCTTAGATGGTTTGGTCACATTAAACGGAGGCCTTCCAATGACCCGGTTAGAAAAGTTGAGGTATTAGATTTGGCTTATATTAAGAAAGGTAGATGTAGAACTAAAAAGTCTTGGTTAGAAAATATTAGAAAGGATCTCTCTTTATTAGATTTAAAAGAGAATTAGACTTTTAGCATAACACAATGACGAAAAAGGATTCATGTAGCCGGCCCCACGTAGTAGGACAAAGGCTTAATGTTGTTGTTGTTGTAGCCTTTCTTATGACCCTCGAATCCCTGTAAATATAGGATAGTGAGGAACCATAATTAGATCTGCATCTTGACTTTTTAAAGTGCAACAAGGCTCTTTTGAGTTTCTAAGTTGTATTCTTGATTAAGATAGTTTAAGGCTCTACTAGTCTTTTCTTCTCTACTTATTTCCCTATTTTCTATTTACCTATTTTAACTAACAGTTTCCCTTTAGCTTTCTAAGCAAATTTACTTGTATGGTTCGGTATCATTCACCAGACAAATTTGAATCCAATAGAATAGGTTAATAAAAAAAAAAAAAAAAAAAAACAATGCAACAAAATAATCCCCATGCCCCACTAAAATGTGCCAGCTGAGTCACATATTGGTCGAAAGAACCATATAAATTTTCAAATTCACCAAATAAATCCCCCAGCAAAACAACAGGACTGCTTGGCCTGATTTGGATTACTAAGCCTTATGATAGGTTGGCATATTTTATCATTTGATCTCAAAAGTATTCATAAGAATGCCTATTGATTTTCTCATTTTATTTCTTTGTTTGTTTTTTCTCTGTTAATTAACCTTGATTTTATTCTACCCTTTAAGCATTAGCACTCTTTCTTGGCTCGTTGTTTTTACTATTTTATTGTTTATTTATTTTTTAATTTTGGATTGTTAATCTTTAAGATCTTGCATAGTTTTTTTTTTTGCAGAATTGTTTTATAAATATTACTTATCGGGAAGCTAAAATAACCGTCAATCATTCTTTTTGCATTGCTATGTTTCAAAAAAATATGCAAATCTTAACAAGTATCATTTGGAATGATTGCACTGGCATTGAGATAAAACTGTAATGATAAACAGTAGTCTACTTTAAATAGCAACAAACCGTACTATCCCTGAGTGCTATTCCTAATTTAGTTGCTGTCTTGTTTTTAATGTTCAATATCTTTGTTACTTGATTCAGAAAAGAAGTTGGCTTTGATGGATGGAGATTAGACTTTGTTCGGGGTTTTTGGGGTGGTTATGTCAAAGATTATCTGTTGGCAAGTGAACCTTATTTTGCTGTAGGCGAGTACTGGGACTCTCTCAGCTATGAGTATGGTGAAATGGAATACAATCAAGATGCACACAGGCAGAGAATCATAGATTGGATAAATGATACAAATGGGACAGCCGGGGCCTTTGATGTGACTACAAAAGGAATCCTTCACACTGTAAGATATGCTAATTATTTTAGCCTTTTTTGTCCTTTGGTACATTATATCTTGAACTCTATTAGAATTTTTCAAAAATCAAATCCTTTTCTTATCAGTCACATAAAATCACTTTTTAATATATTTTTGATGATATCATTTTGTAAAGCTAGATTATCTTAACATTTATACATTTTGTTTTTCTTTTCAATTTGTCAGAAAAAACCAAATTCATGTCTTGATTTTCCCATGAAATTGCTATAAGAATCATAATACTAATAATTTGTTATATGCTAAGTTTGGACTTCGATTTTCTAAAGAAATAGGCCTTATTTTTCTGCTAGGCCTTTTTTTGCCCACCGTTGCAAACAGTGGGCATTTAGCTTGTAGATATCTATTAAATTTGGTGGAAGAACTTGGATGCATTGCTCACATCATTATCCAGATATCAGATGTTCAATCGCAGAGGCAATCTCTCTACTAAAACAGGGATATGCTTGCATTTATCCTTCCAATACACAGGGTTGCTGGAGGTTCATACACCTGATACACTATTATTTTTTTTTATCGGAACTTTTTGCCATGGACGATTTCAGTTTGCCATCCAAGTGATTCCTACATTATTATATGATGGGACATATTTCCATTTTCATTGGTATTCTTTTTTTAATATCAATTCTTGAAGCTGATTCTGTACAGATTGGTAAGTTGTGAAAATTCTGCATGCTCTATTTATTTAGCTCAAATCCTTTCACATTTTGAGTTGATTTCATATGCATTTATTTTAAATCATGGATTGATACGTAAAACTTTAAGAACCAAATGACAGGAATCATCTCTTTTAGACTGTCTTTTCTTTTGTTCTATTTGTTTTTAATCTTCCGTTTCATGTTTAGATGACTTTCGCAATGCATGAGAGCATTTTTTCTTTTCATTTTAATTTTTGTAATTAATAATGGTTGGTGAGTGCATGACATAGAGCATCACTAGTGATTCTCTTTGTAATAGGCTTTGGAAAAATGTGAGTATTGGCGCCTCTCTGATGAGAAAGGAAAACCACCTGGTGTACTTGGGTGGTGGCCATCTCGTGCAGTGACATTTATAGAGAATCATGACACTGGTTCTACTCAGGTAATGTCTAATTGCTATCTTCTACATTAATGTATGTAATGTACAAAATTTGAGTAAACGCTCAAGTTTCTTGTCTGTTACTTTAATTTATGTAATACACAAAATTTGATTAAACGGTCAAGTTTCTTGTATGTAATATATACATTGCATATTCTCTTTCCAGTTCACTCTATTAAATTGGTTTCTGATTTTCCCCTCCCATTGTTATTATGATCGTTCCTAGTAGGCTGCTTTTTTGTTTGTGACAAGGGCGCATCTATCTGCATGTGAATCACCTTCCTGTGGATTATAAATTTTCTTTGAAACGGTTGTTCTTTAATGCTTTATATGAGATATTTGACCCATGTATGAGTATTTTCCAAGGCAATCATTGCATTTTGAAACTGAAGCAAAGCGTAGTTGTGTTTTCGCTTTCATGCTATCCTCGAAAGGTTTTAAAAAATTTTCAATTTAAAGGCCTCCCTTGTGATGTTTATTTTGGAGATTTTTTTTGTTACTTGACCTGTGCGCTATCTGCAATGTAACTGGTATTTTGTTCTTGAGAGTTTCATGTTATTCAGTTTACCGGCACTTTGTTTATATTATGCAGGGTCATTGGAGATTCCCATCAGGCAAGGAAATGCAAGGATATGCTTACATCTTGACACATCCTGGCACACCAGCAGTCTTCTATGATCATATTTTCTCTCATTATCAGCAAGAAATCTCTAAACTAATCTCTCTCAGACGCAGATGCAAGATCCACTGCAGGAGTATGGTAAATACCCACTACAAATTAGAAATTAACTTCACCATAGGTTGAGAATAACTATTTTTTTGGGGCAGCTCAAGATTTTGCCTTTCAGATTATTGTCACTCTTCCTTTTGGTTATTGCTTTCTTGCAATTTTTTTAAAAAAATTGTGGGGACAAACAATTTTTTATAATCAGATATGTATGTGTGTATAAGGGAAAAGATTGGAGTAGCTCCAGTGGTAAATAAGATTAGAGAGAGTTGCCTTAGATGATTTGGTCGTTGATATGCTTCTCGATTGAATGAAAAAGCATAAATACCACTTGAATAGGTCGAGACTCCTAGAGGAAGAAGAGGAGGAAACAAGAGATGAGGGAAGAAAGGAAAACATAATTTTCATTGCCTAAACACCCGTTATAGCAGGGGGCTTATTTACATAAAAAAGGATAGCTGTCTAAATACAAACAAACCAAGTTACAATAATTGCCCCGTCTATTAAGGGTTTATTTCCTATAAAAACCATGGGTCTGTTCACTCAGGCTGATTTTTAGACGGGCTATACATGATTAACTTTGAATATTTGAATTGTTATCACAAGCTTGTTCTTCTGAATTATGGATCCATTCTTCAACTTGTTTTTGTATTACATGTGCATCCAAATGAATGTATTGCTACTTAACACTTCCGCCCTATAAAAAACTAACCTTGTCCTCAAGGTTATGGGATGGATAAACCTCCATAGAAAGCATAACATTTAAAAAAAAAAAATGTCAAGGGATGGAAAAGAAGAGGAGAGAGTTGAAAAAATCTCCCAAGTTGCCTTATTTGGAGTAGATATGTCCATTGTAGCACCTATTTAGCTGGTTTTCCATGTATTTGTATAATGGGAGTAGCTAGGATGGCATGAGGTATGCTTAGTGGTTGGTTATTATGACTTAGAGGAGGAAGATGCGTAAAGGGAGTGTGGATTGCAAAAAAAAGTTTTGAGGGTGGAGACATCGAAGGCTGGGTGAATTTTGTTTTTTGGAAGTGTTAATCCACATGCTACTGGACTAACAATTGATTGGACCTTAAGGGGCCAAAATAACGTTTGATTAATTTAGAGTGTGTGTGGTTAATGTTTGAATTTTGACGAAAAGGTTGTAATTTTATTAAACCCCAATCTCCTACCAATAAGTGTAAATCCAGTCTATAATGATCAACCATTAATTTCTTTCTATGTTGGGCTTCCTGCATGTTAATGCAGAGAGTTTGTAAAAGAGTTTGATGGGTGTTAGTAATGAATCTAGAGTATGAATGTTTGTGATATCGTTAACATTTGAAGGTATTGAAGGTGGCACATGACCATAGCATGCCTGATATGGAGAGATCTTAATGTCTGAGTGTTTGGACGTATTATAAGAGAATTCGGCTCAACATAAAAAAAGTATACCATAATTTGTGTGTTGGAAACGTAGGAAAGAAAGTATTATTTTAAACGTGTATTTAGGACATCGGTTTTGGTCATCTATTTGTGGATGATAAGTGGTCCTTTAATGGAGTGCAATACTACTTAAAAGAAAAGATGATGCTGGAACTTGCTTAAAAAAATGTTATTCCTATCATAGACAATAGACTTTGAGAAACCATAGACTTTGAGAAACCGTGTAAACGAACAACCATATTGGTAAAGAGAATGACAACTTGAGAGGCTGAATAAGTGGTGGGCAAGTGACCAAAATGGGCATATTTTGGTAAATGATTAATAACAACAATTATAATAGTATAACCTCTAGATTTTGGTAGACCCGTTGTAAAATTCATGGACAAATCCTCCCAAACTTGATAAGGTATGGGAAGAGGAGCCAGTAGGCAAGCAGGTGCCATGTTAGAGGATTTGGTTTCCATATGTAAGCCTTGCTAATAAAATTTTGAAGTGGGGCGTTTGATATTTTTAAGTGTGCCGCTGTGACTTCTAAGAGGTAAAGAATGAAATTCAATAAATAAAGCAGTTTTAAGTGCAATTTTCCTACTAATGTAAATGCAGTTTTTATAATATAAAAGATTGTCCCTAATATTAATTGCAAGCTAAAAAAATTATTCATGTGCAGCACCTTTATTTATTTGCCAAGTACAAACCAAAAAGCTAAGCTGATGACCATAAAATTTATCTATTTTTTTCAATTGATAGCTCCAATTATCTGAAAATGTTCACTATAATTTCAGTTAATATTAGAAAACATAGAACTTGTATTACACATTTTATTGAAGATATTTGATGGTTTTTAATAACAAATACATGTAAATTATAATATGTTGGATTTAAATTAGACGTGGATGATATCTGATCTTATTGGAAAGCAATTTTAAGAGATAATAACCTCCGGGCTTAAAATGAATATGGGAAAACAAAGGGGCACTCAATGAATGTATTTTAGGGAAATCTTAGAGAAATGCTATAGTAAATTAGTAATGATTTAAAAAAGATTCAAAATATGCCTATTCATCCTTTATTTGTAAAGATCCAATGACTACAAAAAAGGATAAAAAGTACAAAAAAATATGATCTAGTACAATTTGTTCATGACACGTGTTACGATCTGATAGGTGTTTGTTGACCCTTATATACTGAACCACGTGCAATAGGAGTGAAATCGACAAATTTGACAATGCACGCTTAGACGGAACACGTCATTTGAAGGGTTAAACAACCTCCGATTGCCAAACGGAGGGTGACACGTGATCAACATGTCGAGTTCTTCTAAGTCGAGACCCCTCACAGTCAAATCGGACGATATCAGTACAAAGGTACTACTGACAGCTGAAATTAACACTCGTCATCGCCCAAACGACGTCCGATCGCAAAACGGATTATGCTGTTGCATCCGGAACATCATCGACATTCTTGATTAATTGGGATCGACCGAGGTGATGGAATGAATCTCGAGGAGACGACACATAAATTAACGAATTTGGCACTCGAGGTCGCCCTAATGACGACCGATCGCATAACGTACTTAGCCATTGTGTCCGGAACATCGTTGATATATATATATATATATGATTAATTATAATAAAAATAATAATTATTATAATAAAAATAATTACCTAATTATCTAAGGAGGCCGGCTATAAGGTTCGGGCAAGAGTCGTATGGAGGGATCGGACAAGGTGCGGCTAGGGAGGCTTCGGGTATGAGGCTTAAGAGGGGGAGATGCTCGGCTCTAACAGAGATAAGGTGACTGGATGGGGATCGGGCTGGATTCGATCTCAGAGGAGGAATGGCGGTGACTTCAACGGCTAGGTGTGGAGATAGGTCGGTTTATTCTTCCCCTCTCTCTCTTTCTCGGGATTGAGTGGATCGGACGGGTGAGAAGCTCGAAATGCAGGCGGATGGAGTTCGAGCTTGGTGAGATCAGCTTCGATAGTGGGAGAAGAGATCGTGTAGGAGGGAGAAGTGGGGAGATCGGGAGCAGCGAGAGAGTATTTCGCGTGAAGAAGGAAAGAGCTCCCGAAGGCTTCGTTTGGTCGGGTATTTAACGACGCGAGTGAACCTCCTCGAGCGGAGTTTGAGCAGGGATTACGAGATGGAGACTTGAGCGGCGCCGAATCGACGCAATTTCGGCAGGATCCAAGGATCCGATGAGTACGAGGTATGTCTGCTCTCCTCTTTTGGTCTTTATACGGAGGTCAACAGTATCAAAGACCCGCCTCTGTCGTATCTTTGATTCGACCATGAAAAAAATAAGAATTAAAGAAGACCTGTGTCTATTATATATTTGATTTGGCCAGGATAAATAAATTATACAAAGACCTCGCATTGTTGTATCTTTGATCTTTCTGGGATGAAAAAATGCAAGAGCCTACTCAGCACCTCCTACACCGGTGGTGGGATGTCAAAAGGTTGCCGAAATTTTGCATGATCGATGATATTCACATAATTAAATAAAAATGAACATTTGAATTAAAAAATGAATAATTTCATAATTCTAATCTTGGGTCAAAATACTCGTCATTTGCAAAGTCTTATAATCATGATGATATTAAGACCAAATTATCTATAATATGTATTGACGTAAAATAAATTTGCAAGATGTACTTGCGGAATGCATGGACTAATTGAGAAGACATGAACAAATTATTATATTAACAATAGAAATTAAATGCATTCAGAAGTCAAATTTTATTACCATGAACTCACTTCATGTAAATTACATCAAGGCTTTCATATCATGAGTTATGCAACAAGTATGGTCTAATCTTATGCCATACTTCATTCTTAATATGATGATGAGATTATTAACTCGAGAGTATTAAAAGATAGATGAATATTTAATAAATACACATTTTATAGATACATACAGTTTCATAGGCTTGAAATGAGATTTGCAAATTAATATTTTTTTAGCTAGTAATTATGACCTTTAGAAGCAAATATTTGTCAACATAGGTATGATGTAAATGAAGTCTTTGATATTAAAACAACATAGCAACATCGAATAAGTGTTAAAGTGTTATTGAGTTTTTTATGGACTATAAAAGATAGCTATCTTATCTCCAAAAAAGTTAGAAGTCGTTGTAAGCAACCAATTTGGCCCCAGGCTGATGGAGAATGTACGGAAGGTTCTTTAGTGGCTATCTAGATATTGCACCAAAAAAAAAACTTTGGCAGACAATAAAGGTTTAGTGGATGTGGTAAAGAAAGATAGTGATGGCTAGGCAAGCATTAACAAACAATGAAATGATAGGAATGCAAACAGATCATATGTATCAATATAGTGCACGTGATTGGAGGTTGATCATTGGAAAAGTAGGATAAAAGTTATGACATATAAGATTCATGATATAATTTAAAGCAGGCTGTGAGGAAAAGTAGGTCAATATAATTGATGTGAAGCTATGTGTTAGACCGGTCCACTGGAATGGACCAGCCGGTCTAGGCGGGACCGGCTTAAGTGCGAAACATCGGAATTTTTCTGCCTGGGTGGAGGCCGCGCGAGCCGCTAGCCTTGCGGGAGCGTTTTAGGAAGGAATTTTGAGGAAGATTAGGAGGGAAATTGAATGTAGAGACTATTTAGGGAATTCCTTTTGATTTGTATGCATTAAATACTTTGTTTTCCTAGGGTTAGGACATCTTGAATTTGGCTGAAATTTGTGATCTCTTAGATTTAGGTTCTCTTTGGGCTCTAGCGGCATCTAGAGATTTGGGAGAGATCGATCCTCCTCTCGAATTGAGGATCAAGGGTATCTTGCTATTTTCCGTGTTCCTTTCATCAAATAATACAAGTTATCTATTGTTTTTGTGATTTTGTGTGGACTTTTGTGAAGATTTTTCGCTGTTTTCCGAAGATTGATAGGAAATACTTGATATCTACAAGTGTTTCCTATCAAATTGGTATCAAAGCAAGTCGTGGGACTGGTGGAGGGCTGATTTCGGCAAATTTCAGCGGTGATTAATTGCCCGGAAGGAAGGGGAATTGCTATTTTTGAAGTTCCAAATCCAGAATTTGTGGTTTTACAAACTTCGGATTGTGATGGCGGCCAAAAAGGTGGATGCTCTTGAGGAAAGGCTTGAAGGGGAGATGAATCAAATATGGAGGACAGGATTTCCTCCATGGAAGGACAAGTCGCCGATCTTCGAGTCATGATAAAGAAGATGTTAGAAATTCAAAATCAAACGGCGGCTTCCGTGGCAAGATGGGAAGGAAAAAGTACGAATTCGGAAATTCGTAGGGAGGAAGATGAGGTGGAAATCACGGAAGGAGGAAGAAGAAGGCCCCATCTGGAGCCTGTCGAGGGAAGAAAGAGGGGGTGGATATAGGGAATGCTAAGAGGGATACTATGGTGGTCGAGGTGCTGATTTTGAAGACAGAATGGGGAATTTCGAAGGGGGTTTGGGCTATGGTAGAGCAAGGGAAGACCGAGAAACATGAATTGCACCTAGACTTGGGAGAGGGGAAACTATGGAAGAATTCGGGGCAATGGGGGCGACAATAAGGTGAGGAAGTTGAAGATGCCCATATTCGAAGGAGAATATGCGTATGGGTGGATTTACAAGGAGTGATACTTCGCCGTCAATGAGCTAATGGAAGAGGAGAAGCTGACCGCAGCCGGATTGTGCTTGGAAGGAAAAGCCCTGTCATGGTATCAGTTGAGAGATCAGAGGAGGCCTATCAGGAACTGGAGGGAATTCAAAAACTGCATAATAGAACGTTTTCAAACTGACAGGGGAGGAGATTTCCATGAGCAGTTCTTTGCTCTAGTGCAGGAGGGGTCAGTAGCAGACTACCGTGAGCGGCTCGAGCACCTGGCTAGTAGGGTGGAGTGATTATTAGATATCATATTGGAGGGGAACTTCATGAAAGGGTTGAAGGCACAGATCCGAGCGGCAGTGAAAGTTCTGATGCCTAGTGACTTGGAGGAGGCAATGAAGTTGGCACAACTGGTAGAAAATTAGAATAATATGGAGAAGGGAGTCAGGAGCAGCAGCTCAGGAGACTCTTACAAGACTACGCAACTCTTTTAGCACCCAAGGGGCCTGCATCAAGCAACATTAATGAGACCACTAGGCAGAAGCCAGTAGGAGGGAGTGGGGACAACTTCAAGAAGATCACTGAGACAGAATTACTAGAGAAGAAGGCAAAGGGGCTTTGTTTCAGATGTGACGAGCGGTATACACCAGGGCACAGGTGTAAGGACCGAACTCTTCAGGTTCTTACTGTTTGTGATGAAAAAGGAATGGAGGGTATCGTCTTTCTGCCTTGCAGACAAGGTGGATATTTGGGAGGGGAGTATTGTTAGACTGGTCCACTGGGCTGGACCAGCCGGTCCAGGCGGGACCTGCTTAATGGCAAAACAGCAGAATTTTTCCGCCTGGGCGGAGGCTGCGCAAGCCGCTAGCCTTGCGGGAGCATTTTAGGAATGAATTTTGAGGAAGATTAGGAGGGAAATTGAATGTAGGGACTGTTTAGGGAATTCCTTTTGATTTGTATGCATTAAATATTTTGTTTTCCTAGGGTTAGGGCATCTTGAATTTGGCGAAAATTTGAGATCTCTTAGATTTAGGTTCTCTTTGGGCTCTAGCGGCGTCTTGAGATTTGGGAAAGATCGATCCTCCTCTCGAATTGAGGATCAAGTGTATCTTGCTATTTTTCGTGTTCCTTTCATCAAATAATACAAGTTATCTAATATTTTTGTGATTTTGTGTGGACTTTTGTGAAGATTTTTCGCTGTTTTCCGAAGATTGATAGGAAATACTTGAGATCTACAAGTGTTTCCTATCACTATGGGTCCATGAGGAGATTATGACGGGCCGAGTCTCTTGCAGGAGCAAGTATATAGGGGTAGTGAATTTTGTAGCAAGAAGAATGTTGCGAGTTAAAGCGAGTATGAGAGGTGGCCAATATTACAAGTCACGAGCAGCTAAGGCATTAAAATATAAGATATGAAGGCATTGCTACGAAGCACATAACTCATCATTCACTAGGGTGTTTTCCTTCCAAATGATTGCTCGCTATCCATGATCTTAAAAAGTTAAATTGATAATTTATATGAAATATATTTGTGGGCCTCCTAGGGAAAGGCTTGATGTGTGAAATACATTTTGCATACCAAGAACGAAATGCAAGTATAAATATATTATGTCAGCATATCAATTAGAAGGCATTGTATTATACATAAGTAAATACAAATAGATCATGCAAGTGCAAAATACAAAATATATTATGCATGTGTATAAACATTAATCAATGTGTTAAATTCATTACACAAATACATTGTAAAAATATTTCACTTGTGCTCTGATCTTTATATCAAACTCCAAAATATGCGATCTGAGAATGCTTTCCGGACTTTGTAAAAGTGCTCAAACACTCCAACAATATGTGTTGCCAGAAAATTTTAATCGGAGAGAGCTATTTAATTTTCAAAATGTCATTAAAATTCTGAAGTCTTTTATACAAAATCTAAACTCAAATCCTTTTAAAAATTTAAACGCTTCAAATGAATTTCATCACTAAAATCTTAAAATCAAAATTCATCCACACTTTGCAACGGTTTGGTGAGGCTGGTGAATTGAAGAATAACATTAGCTCATAAAGAGTAGATGTCTTGTGGAATGTATTACTACCATTAATTCTCAATTAATTTCTCACTAGTAGGGTTAAGACATAGTCTGCGCCTTATTATTGGGTATTTTTGCTGCAAAATGGCACCAATATATTACAATCACGGTCAATACATGTATGTTTTCTAATGATTAAAAGCCTTTTGAGTAATGAATTATGGGGTACGCTCGATAAGATATAAAACTCTATATTAGCTAAGGTTGACTTAAATTTATCATCTTAGACAAACATCTACCCCAAGTCTACGAGGTATTTTTGGACAAAGCAATTAATGGCTATCGATGAGGTTTCTTCTGTCAGGTCGGGTTGACTACGCCCTCTTACTAAGTAGACCAGAGACCATGTCTTGGTATGATGAATCTTGATTGAATATGTCATCATTCTCCTATCTTTAAATATATGATAATAAAATTTAAGTCATAAACTCGAAAATTCAAATACAAATTCAAATATGAAAATTGTTGTTATTATACGTTAGGTAATTATTGCGTCCTATTTAACAACTAGTCTTAATCTAAAGTTCTCTCTCGTTATCGATAGGGATAATTAACCATAGGGGATTACACCTATGGGAAATTAGAACTTAGATCATAAAGTCCTCGCAAAATGAGGCAAAATCTCTAGGCAGTGTCTTATTTAAAACCTGATCTACCTTCTGAAAATTTACTATAGAACTTAACACTCTCCCCATTTAAAAAAAAAATAGAAGAGGCAGGGGCACAAATTTTCATAGCCAACAACTGTAGAACTTGATAAGAATTTTTGTATGTATTAAAATTTCAATTAAGAAATTTAAAATTGAGTGGGAAAGTTTGAAGTGGAGTAGGAAAAATCTTTCTAGGAGCGTTATGGTGTTGTTCTTTGGGGGTGTTGCCCTCTCTGTTTAGAGGGTAATCAGTGAATGTTGTGGCACCGTGCATGGAAGCTCTGAGGTGCTAAGCTCCCTATTTGGGGAACATTTTAGGAAACATTATGGCATTGAAAGGGAGCGTTGCGGCATTGTATTCGCTATTTGGAAGTGTTGAACACCATAACCCAGCCATAATGAAAGAAAATACAAAAATATGTTGGATCATTACCTGTGCTAAGATTTCACACAAATCCTGCTCAAAATCTCTGCACAGCAACCATTTTCACATCACTTGTCCTGTCCTAGCTGCTCTCTATCCATCTGCAAGAAAAATAATGATAAAAGCTGGGAATTTGAAATCATAATGTTACTCTCAAGCAGTTACCTTCCCTCTTATTTCTCACGCTCCAACCACAGCATCTGACCTCTTCTTCCACGTGAACCCAGAGCCTGTTGATATTCTCCGTGCTTGCACCCATGCCGTCCAACCCAGTAACTACCGCTATTTCCCTTGTCTCGGACATTACCTGCGACCAAATTCTCATACCACTTCCGCCTCTTTCTTCCATTGTGCTGTTCAATCTCACGTCGAGCCAAGCCTCACTCCGTCAAAGACCTCTTCCCAACCTTTCCCACTCCTTCCAACCCTTGTCCGAACACTTCCCCACGACCGAACCACACAAGCTCCCGTCGATGCTTCCATTCGCAAACTCCGAAGCCTTCTCCTCTGACTTCGTTCACGACTGGATCTAATCTAGCCCTTCTCAAATCCCTCCAGCCAGCCTTCCTTGCCGAACTCCTAAAGCATTCCAGAGCTCCCATTCTTCTGCCGCAAGACTTGCACCCACTTCCTTATCTAACCGAGATCTTTGTCACCTCCTGCTTTGGACCCCCGCCTCTTTTTATCTACTCAATACAAAATCTCCACAATCCCAAGCAGCCGAACCTGTAGAGCCAAGAAAAGCTCCGCCCGACCTTTATCCTAGTCCTGATCTCCTCAGTCGACCCTTACTCATAGCCGATTGACCTATTTAGGGAATTAGGTGTATATGATTTATCTTATTTAGTTATTAATAATTTTTTAATTGCTCATACTATTATAATTATTGCTATTACTATTATAATTACTATTATTATTATTATCTAAGTAGATTATATATTTGTGTATATATATATATATATATTTGTTTATAGGTATATTTGTTAACGTTTTAAAAAATAAGAAAAAGTTTGTATCAAAAAAAGGTTTAAAAAAAAAGATAAAGTATTCAATATATATAAGGGAAAAAATGAAATATTTTGTCTCGATTTATATGCTGCGTCCTTGACTCCTTGTCGTCGACCCCAAAGGTATATACTTCTCAAACTCAAATATTCTCATTCTCATTGTTTGCGGCGGACCAGCAAACCCTAAAATCTCATTTTCGACGTTTGCGGAGGACCGGAGAGCCACCTATACACACTCTCATAGCACGGTAGGAGAGAGCCCGGTGCGGCGCATATGGCGAGGTGGGTAAGCCCTATACAAGCTATTGTAGTGTGGTGGGGAAAGCCACTTGTGTTCTGGTACTGGTACTTTTGAAGACCTCATACACGCTCTCACAGCGTAGTGAGATAAAAGATGTACGGCTCAGTGTCCCCCAACACCTACCATACATGCTCGAGTAGCTTGGTGGGATGACCCAGTTTCTCATCTTTTTTCCTAAATTGGGGAGACACCGGGAGGCTGCCGAATTTTTCAGTGAAATAGAGGACCTAACTTAAACAAAATGTGGACAATTTGAATTTAAGCTCATTTTTGAATTTGAGCAAACAAAAGGATTTTAACTCAATTTAAACAATAAATGAAATTGCAAACATTGAATTCAAATTCGAATGAACACTTACAGGGGACTTAAACTTGCAAATCATATGAGATGAACAAAGATTTGAACATTTGAACAAAATGCAAGAAGACTTGATTTGGGACCGCATTGAACATGAACTTGAACTAAACTCAGATTTGAACAAAACTTGGACAAAATAGGGGATTTGGACTTGAGCTCCATTCTGAACAGAACTTAATGATTAACAAAGACTTAGACCTAAGTAAAATGAAATTCAAATGAGTTTCAACTTGAACTTGATTTGAACACTAATTGAGCATGACTTGAGAACTTTTGGACAAACGGGTACTTTATTTGGACATTTATTCGAATATCGAATGAACTAAAGCTCAAACTTGAATAGATAAGAAAGACTTGCAACTTGATTGCGAAGGACTTGATCTTTAACTTGGATATAAACTACAGTGGCTTTGAACTTGAACAAAATAGAAAAATAAGCAATCAATAAAAATCAGTTTGAATCATGACACCAAAGTCCTAATGATTGCTAAGAATGACAAAGTCGAAGAAGTCAAATAACAAGTAATGGTTCATGTATGAATCGACCACAAACTTTGATATGAAATTCCTTCCTGGACAATAGTATTCAACTCGTGATAATAATTTCTGTGAAATAGAGACATCAATGAATAAGTTAACAGTTCATCATGCAAATTGCAAATTATTCTCAAGGATGAAGAACTTGCAAATACGATCTGCTTGCAAGTAATAGGGAGGTGTGGTCAATATGGAGACTTCAACAAGTATCAAGTAACTTGTAAGATATACAGAATATATCACCTACGAGTGATGATAACTCGCCAAAGTGGATGAAGCAATTCCCTATCGTTCGTATGCAAGTAAGAAGTATAAAACCATTATAGGCATGAGTACTTATGAGCAAATGTAAAAGTATTGCAATAGATGCCATGCAACAAACACCAAGACATTCTAATAGGAAACAACAGTCTGGTGTCAAGCAAATGTATCAATCTTTTTACGAACTGTCGTAGGAGACCCATCACATACAAATAAGGATATTTAAAAGCTGATGTAGGAAAGCTCTCACTCATACAGAAGTCAAATCAAAGGTGATGGCAATTAATGTGGTGAATGCTAAACCGTCCCATATTCATCAACCACTTAATATCAGTCAAAAACACCGATTCCCTATAACTTAAAGAGACCGATATACATGAATTTGACATGGTGGAATTCTCAAATCATATGAATTTTAATCACTAAGTTGAATCATGCAAACAAAGATCAATGAAGGGATGGAAAACTCATGCTAAAGCTTTGGCATGCATGATTTGTTGTTTCACAAGCAATAATCAACATGAATGTGACAAATGAAGGAGAGCTAAAAATATGCAAGTTTTATGTGCATGAGCTGATGTTTCAGACTACTGCAAATATGACTGCTACCCTTTTGCAACCAAAGGCAATTGACATACAGGAAATATGACATATTTGCGACTAAAGGTTAAGTGGAAAATGCAATGACATGTCTACATTCAATAGCAAGGAATTTTAAGGAATGACCACTTATTTCAAAGTATGGTACATCGGTAAAAATGCAATCATCTAAGGTTGAAATAATTGATTCTTTATTTAAGCTGACAGCAGAGAATGATGATGATGGCAAATTAAAAAAGTTACCTACTAATTCCTATATGAGTTCTGAGAAGAGAAATTCAGATCAAATCATTTTGGAGTGATTGAACCTTAGTTCAACAAGATTCTAAACATTGAGTTGGATAAGATTATTGAGGCTTGCAAGTTTCTTGATGAACAATGATCGTGCATCCGACATACCTCCTATGAATAAATATTGAAGTAATATAACAAACACAAACTTCTATAAGCTTTCGTAGAAGACTCGTTAAATATCCAAAATACCCTCGCACATGCACTGTAATATATACACATATAGGTAAACTAAAGGGACATATAATCATATACCTGTATGGGCCCCTCCGAGCATGTTGTGGGAACACACATGACGTCTAATGATTTTGCTCGGCTCAATAAATTCTAACCTGATCCTCCTAAGCAGGTAAATAAGAGTCGATAAGGTTCAACAAATAATTATAAAATGCCCCCAAACACCCGCATGAGCCTTGACAAGCATGTTATACATACACACATGACGTTTAGGGATGCTGCGTGGGTTAGTAAATAAACCTAAGCTCGAGCCCGATACTTCTACGTGGATAGATAAGAGTCGATACGGCTCGAACTATCAAACAGATATACGATCAGGGCATCAACCAGAATATCTATTTTATACATTTATATGAGGCCTTCAAAGCCTATGAACGGAGAAATTCATTAACAAAAGCATAAAGCCTATGAAACTCGATCCTTTGTTGACAGTTCGACAAAATTGACAAGGTTTAATGCACAAATAGAAATGACCTCAAACAACATGATGATGGCCGTGTTGAATGCCTATTTCAACTAGAGGGATTAACTCCAAATATTTCAAATACCTCCAAGTTCTTAAATACCCATCCAAAAATCCAAAATCTCCAAAATTCAAAATATTTAAAAATGAATTTTAACCATGAATCATTTTAAGCAAAATCTATCCATTCTTCGCAATAGTTTATCTGGTGGACAAATTTAAATTTATTTCAGCTCAAATAGAGAAAATGCCCAGTCAAAAATATCACAAGGATTCATTCTCAAATAATCTTCTGCCAGTAAGGACATGGTACGTGTCCTCTGACCGATGATTTTATCATCAAATAGCATTACAGGATAAACGGTTATGACTTGAACTGAGTGGTTTTTCCGCCAAATGGCACCATGAGATAAAAGTTATGGTCAAAGCAATACGTTCTTTAGTAGCCTCGAATTCCTTGAGATATGAATCAATAAGAAATAATCGATAGGACACAAAGCCCTCTGTTAGCTAAGGTGGATTCAAATTTGTCTCATTAGACAAATATTCACCTCAGGTTTACAAGGTCCCCTTGGACGAAGCAACCTATCGCTGCTAACAAGGATCCTTCTGTCAGATTGTGTCGACTACCTCCTATGACTAAGTAGACCAGGGACCACGATGGCCCGGGACGGCGGAACCATAGGATCTTGATCAAGTCCATCATTAATTCCCCGACCATTCACTTTAAGTATGAGATTGTGACATTTCTGATTTTAAATTTCCAAATTTTTTGTACTTAAGCCCATGACTGCTAGTATATGCCAGATAACACGTATCTGATCGACGATTAGCCTTAATCGAAAGTTCTCTCTCGTTATCGAAAAATGTAATTAACTATAAGGGCTTACGCCTATAGGAAATCAGAACTCATATCATAAAGTCCTTGCAAATTGAGGGCGTAATATCTGGATAGTGTCTTATTTACAAACTCATCTGTCTTCCCAAAATTTACCTCGAAACTTAATCCGTTAAAACTCCTCCCGATCAATCAGCAGGGGAGGTCGGGGCCGAATTTTCGGAGCCCACAGGAAGAACCTAGAATATTGTGGGTCGTGGTGATGTTAGGTGCTGGAAAAGTGAGCGCCGCGGCGCTGAAGCAAGAAAATGATGTGTGTTATTTATTTAAATCCATTTGCATCACCTCACCACCATTTTCAAATACCTCAATTGGCCGGAGAAGAGAAGAGAAGAAGGAGAAGAGTAGAAGAGAGAAAAGAAAATAATGAATTCAAAGGTTGCAGAGCTTTATTCTTTCATCGGGACTGTTCAATGTCATGTATAAATGTCCAATCTGTTAATCCCTGCATTTGCATTCTTGTTCATATGGTAGGAATTTTGATATGGGAGAAGTTAAAGTACACTACCAGTTATTATATAGGCCCAAATCTATATTCTGTTTCTTGCCCCATCAATCTTGTAGAGGTGCGGAATTTTTAAAAGAGTTATAAGTAAAAGTTTGTATTTTTATTAGTTTTTGAAATGAAATCTGGATGGTTTATATTTTTATTAGTTTTTAATTATTTGATTGACTCAGCTGTGTCCCAGTGATGAGATAGTAGGTTCTTGTTTTAATTCTTCGATTAGGTTTTGTGGCATTGCATTTATATATGCAATTGAGCTCTCATTGAGGTGAACATAAATTAATTTGCTGTTATTCGTGGTCAACTCGTTTAGCAGACTGAGAAACTTGATTAGCAATTAACTATTAAGTTGTGCATATATAATGTCCTGGTCAAACAGTTTTCCACTGTCATCGATGTTTTTTAACTGTATAATACTACTGGCCCATCACTGCAAATCTGAAGAATGTTTACACGGGAGTAAATGGTTCTTTTTTAATGTACACCGCCAAATCAATTTATATATTATGTTTGGGTTGATATAATTTTTCTTGCTTTTATTTTGGAACCCTTCAACTGCGCTTGCCTATCATTGCTGATCAGTCGGTTTGCCATTTTTTATTTTTTTATTCAGGTCAAGATTACGAGAGCCAAGAGGGACGTGTATGCAGCTGAAATTGATGATATAGTAGCAGTCCAAATTGGACCAGGAAATTATGAACCATCCAGTGGTACCAAGAAATGGATCTTGTTCGCTGAGGGAAAAGATTACAGAGTTTGGGAAGCATCATAACTGTTGATGTATTGCCAGGTTAACTATGTTGCTTGTCATAATAATTTGTTGTGCTCAATGTATACGTCAAAAAGAAAATCATTTTATTTTTAACCCTGATAAAGTTATTTTCAATGGAATCTTGAGCTTATGCAGTAGCATGGCAGTGATTTTAATTTCCGGTGGTCTATAGAAAGAATCATTATGTTATAGGATACGAAATGAGCATATATATGAAAAATGTTGGAGTAGCTCCAATGGAAAATAAGATTAGAGAGAGTCGCCTTAGATGGTTTGGTCACATTAAATGGAGGCCTTCCGATGAGCCGGTTAGAAAAGCTGAGGTATTAGATTTGACTTATACTGAGAAAGATAGAGGTAGACCTAAAAAGATTTGGTTAGAAAGTATTAGAAACGGTCTTTCTTTATTAGATTTAAACGAGAATTTGACTTTTAATTGGACACAATGGCGAAAAAGGATTCATGTAGCTAACCCCACGTAATGGGACAAAGGCTTGATGTTGTTGTTGTTGTACAAATGTACATCTAAGATAGACTATAGAAAGAATCATTGTCTTTTTAATGATTGGGTATCTGCTGGCAAAGTTCACCATGGCCTTCTTAAATATTTTTAGAATGCTTATACAGGTCGGTTTACTTAATTGAAGGACGAGATTATTCTTTCTGGAATTCATCTTGCTCCGTCAAATAATGTTTAATTTCATAAAGTTTCATTAGATAATCTTCCTTTCCTCTTTTTATCTCTAAGCAAGGCTAATGTGAATACCCTAATTGCACATCATTTTTTAAAAATAGCAAGCCTATAAACCAAAGTTAACATTCATCCCTCTTGCTTGAAATAGATTTGCCAGTGCATAACACTCAAGCCTATCAGCAAGTAAATTTTAGGAGGGGAGATTTGGGAACCAATGTGAGAATGGAGAGAATAATTGAATAGAAAAAAATTACAATACAAGTGCTCAATGAGTTCAAAAAATTTAAGATACTTCGTTCAACTTTTATTTATAGGAATTTAAGGGCTAGAGAAGTTACATCTTGAAAAAATAGATACATTAATTTAACACTCCTTGTACAAGTTGCCTTAGACATGTGTTGACCTTTGGTAGGTTAAAAGGAGAATGGTGTTGTATAGCCTTGGTATAGAGTCGGTTTAGGCAAGTTTACTTCATTTATTTTTATTTATAGGGATTTAAGGGCAAAATAAAATGTTACAACTTGAAAGAATAAAATATATGATTATTTAACAATTGTAGTACAAGTTATTTTAGATATGTTTTACCTCTTATTAGACTAAAAGGAGATTGGTGATGTGTAATATTATCTCTGGGGGAGTTTAGTAATATCGAGTAGGTTTTGGCAACTTTACACGGGAGAGTCAATTGGTGAGAATTGAGTTGAGAGTGCTTGTTGCTAGTACATATTTTGGGGTCGCTAGTTATTTTTTTATGGAGCATCAGATCGTTGTAGGAGATGGAGGTGAGTGAGTTTTTTTTAGGAGGAAGATCTCTTTGATCAGAAGCTCATGGTAGGGCAAGGTGAGAGCCTCATGGGTAGGCATTGGTGAACATGAATGAGGGTACTTGCTTTGGATGAGAGCGAGTGATTTTGTTGGTTGGCTTTCTCTTATATGGTGAGTGGTGAGTTACTTGATCTATGAAGACTCCTAATAGCCTCTTTGAAGAATGTTCTTCTTCTATAAGCTCGAGAGAGTAGTGCCCAATGATCTCTAGATGAGCTCATTTATGAGGCTTGCTGGTTCTGAGTTTCTTCATCATGACCATCGATAATCTACATTATTTCCTTTAATCACTTAACCCTTTGATAGGCGAGTGTTGGAAAGAATAACTGAATTAATTGATGAGTATTAAATATGGCAACAAAATAGTAACTGAAATGTAAAATACAAAATGACAAGCTTGTTTATTGTAGTGTTAATAGCTACACAAATTATTGGTGATATGATGCCACTTTTCTTCCTCCCTAATAAATAGCAACTCTTTCATTATGAATCATTTGCTCCATTGAATATGTGAAGAAGATATATCTGCAATCTTCGAGTAGGTTATGAATCTTGCTTGAGCGGGTGTTAAACATTCTTATGTACATAATATTATGTTTTGTGTATTATTATACACATTCTTTCATGTTGAACCTAAAAAAGTCACATTTGGTCATAATTAAGAAATGCCTCAGTATCTTGTAAGTACACCCAACCTATGTATTTAGTGCCCTAGGGATAGTGTAATTTACTTGGTAGGTTATTCAATCAAACTAATACTTTGCAAGTTATAGAGTTGATAGGAAAAGCATATTAGATATGTTCCTATTTATTGGTCATTTATTAATTTCTCGGTTCAATAAAAAAAGTAAAATATTTCAGCCTTATTCATTATGAAGTAGAATACAAAACGTTAGGGAGTTTGGTCACCCAAGTTCTATCATTGAAGTAACAACTTCTTGATTTTAGTCTGTAGGTAAACATCATACCTATCCAATGTGATAATATCAATGCTTAGTATTCATGTCCAAAACACATCTACATACACCATTACTTTATTTGAAATTATATATTGAAAGGTGATGATGATATTTAATTTATTGATATTAAAAATCAATTGGCATATTTTCTTACAAAGGCTCTTAGTTATGAGAGGTGTTGAGTACTTAGAACTTGATTTGGAGTGATAGATATGGATGCTATATCATATATTATGTTTCTTATACTTATGTTATTAACATTTGTAATTATGCTTATTTGGTCAACCTAGCCAAATGATTGGGCTCATTAGGTTTAGAAATGTTTATGATGTTTAGAAGTATTTAGGTGGCATGCCAAGGTTTAGAATGGTTGAAATGCATGAAAAAAGGTACTTAAGTCAAAATGCCCATTCATGTTGGATTTAGTCAACCGTGGTCAACCATGGCTCACCGTGAGTTCCAGTGGGTTTCAAAATGTTTATATAAGTTTTTAGGAGGTTTAGGACGTAATGGAAAGATTTAGAATAGTTTAAATCAAAGATTTTATCTTTTGGTCAAAAGTGGTTTAAATTTTGAACTTGATCAATCATGTTCAACCAAGGTTATCCATGACATCAAATGAGATTAGGCTTGCTTAATGATGAGTTTAGGGGTCTTAGGGATCAATCCTAGTGATGTTTATAATGAAGTTTAGATCAAATTCCATGCATATGTTTGTATTTAGGATTTAAAGGAATAAAAAGTCAACCTTAGTTAACTTAGGTCAACCATGGTCAATTTTGATTCCCAATTTGTTCAAATCATTCAAATGATGATTATGAACAAGTTTAAGTCATTTTAAAAGGTCTATAGTGAAGTTTGATCAATATACCATGTTAAGTGGCATAAAATGTAAATATGGAGAAGTTTGAAGAGAGCATGGAGGGAGGTTCTAATGAGGTGTTAGTTTTATACAATTGCCAGATCAAGTTTTAAAGGATTCACCTAGGATTTCTATCAAGCTAGGTACTCTATTAGAAAAGAATTCTTATATCCTATGAATTTGAATGAATTGAATTGACCTCATATAAAAATGAGGCCAACACTTATTTTCTAGCCTTTTTAAAATTTCACAATCATACTAATATTTCATTAATAAACCCATCTTATTCCTATAATATTGAGGAATGATATCTTGGAACATAAATAAAGTGTCAAAATTCTTTTATTTTTTAATACATTTGTAAAATATAATGTTCATCTTTTTAGATGATATGTTATTCTATCTACTGTATTTGATTATATAAATGATAAATTTTTAAAATCCTAATTTAATTTTTAAAAAATCATGTAGAATATAATAACAGTTTTTCAAGATATTTTGATATTCTCCTTTTTTTTATTTGATTATAAAAATGAGAAATTCCTTAGAAAATATTATTTTATCTTCAAATCCTTTATAAAATGTTATGTCTATCATTTAAGTTCGTGTGTTATTCTTAATGTAGTATTTGATCATAAAAATAGGATCATATGAGTCTCCATGGTTTTCTTTTTCCATAATCCTAATGATTCTTTAATGGGTATTTTGACAGTTAATTGTACAATATATCATTAATCAAAGAGTATGATGCGTTATTCTCCAATCACCGAACGATTATACTAAAGTGCTTGTCGATTTGATCAAATCATTTTCTACATACTAACTTCATACACTATAATGATTCCTATATAAAGCATTTAACAAATTTTTAGTATTTGGAAAGCTTATTTTTATTTGGAAACCTCTTATATAGCCCTTTTTCATGCAAACATTTCAATCCTTTTGACCCCTAGTTTTTAAATCTTTGCATTAGGTCCTTAAGGTTTATATAAACTACGCCAAGCTTGCCCACAACTTAGATTAGGCAAGTGCACTTAAAGTAAGCTTTCATGAGTCATTTCCCATTCTATGGTAGATTGGCTTTAACGAATGCATACTAAACCTTCTTATAATCCTCCTAAACTTAGCATAGCATGCCCATCCCTTGGAAGTTAGCCAAATAGGCTAACCCAAGTGAACCTGAACTTGACCCAATTGAGCCATTTTCCAACCAAGATTAAATTTGATTGATCCTGCCACAGAAGTCATGGACTCAGTGCATCCTAGCCCTTGGTATGTCCTAAGGTGGCCAAAATTGATGCCAATTTGAGCCATTCAAAATTGGTTTCGTTCAAACAACTAGGTTAACTCATCACATGTGCCTAACCTCCTTTAGCTAGTTCCTAAGACATTGGACCATCCAACACCAATCTAATGGCTTGGTTAGACACACCTTAGATGGAATCTCTTCTACATACACTTGCAATCATCTATAAATTTCCCTAATTTTCATGAAGCTAAATTCCAAAAATTCAATCCTTGGCCTTAATGAGAGCCCTAGTAAGCATTCCCGAGCATCTTTATTCCCCGCCACTTCCTTTGATTTTGAATGACCTCCACTAAGCTTGTTTTGGCCAAAATTAAAATAAAAAAAATTAATCATGAATAAAATGAATAATAAATAATATTTAAATCATGATTCATTAAATAAATTTAATCAAATAAAATAAAATAAATAAAATCTTAATAAATAAATAATAAACTAATTTATCAAATAAATAAATAAATAAAATAAGAATACATATATTAAAATTTAGATTTATTAATTAAAATAAATAAGCCTAAATAAATTAATGTACATAAATAAAATGATTAATTAAAAAACAAAATAAAATTTTGTAAATTAAATAAAAATGAAAATTAAGAAGAAATAAAAAAAATATATATCATAAATTTAAATGAAAATTAATTCATTCATCCTAAATTATAAAAATAAATTAATTCTAAATTAAATAAGAATTTATATAAAATCCAATATTTTAAAATTAAATAAATAAAAAATAAATTATTTTATTCAAATAAATAAAAATAATAAATAAAATTCAACAAAATAAATTTAAATAGATAATCTTAAATGATTTAAATTAAATTAATAAACAATAAATAATTAATTAAAATAAATTTTATTTTATCTGTTTATTTTATTCCTTTGGATTAGAATGATTGCATTTATCTTAGAAGCTTGGATTTATTGATTAATGATTCCAGTATGTTGTAATTATTAATTAACATGGTTCTTTAAAATCTAAAAAAATAAATAATAAAAAATGTATTAGTATACTAACCCCTGTAGGTGTAGAGTTTTTTTCTTTTAAATTTAAATGTAAATTTGTATAGAATTTTAAAAGTCTTAAATGAAGTTTTTATCATTTAATAAAATGTCTAAAAGAACATTTCTTTGTCGAAGATCATATCTTTTGAAATTCTTTAGAAGCTTGATCATTGTGTGGAATGCCTAAAGAAGATCTGAAGACATTAAATAAACAACTTCATTTTATATAGACTTGCATTATTATTGGTGTAGAAATCCATGTTTATTGTTAGTAGAGTTTGGCCACCATTACTTTCCTATAAAACCTAGTTTGTATATTAAGTGTCACTTGCCATAAGCTATTTTTTCTTTTCTTCTTTTGTTTAGATGATTGAATTGATTGATGATTATTTATATATGATGTGCAAAGTAGAAATTGCATATATTTTATTGGTTTCTTGGTCGTGTATGTGTTTTTGCCTGGACAAATGCATTAGTTTCTTTAGAACTCTATGATATTTATACTTTAGAACACTAACACTTCTCTATGAGCATAAGCATGCATTTTACTTTTCCTTCGACATTCACTATATTCACACACGCTAGTGACAAGGAAGAGGTGACCTAAGAGATGGAGCAAGTCCACTATTCGTTATGGTTTAGGGTCGTTATGCCGCCAAGTTTTCCTAGAAAGTTAGGCATTTAGATTGCATTAGTCACATACAAAAAAAATATAGTAGTTCGGGTAAAACTTGTTTCAATTTGCAATAGTTAGGTGCATTTAAGCCCTTAGCATCTTTGAAACCTTTATTTGTAATTCTAAAATTTAAACAATGATTCATAAGTAAATAAGAACCAATTTATCATACATTTTATTTGATCTGAAATCATTTTTTTATAAAAGTACCTAGATAGTTAGCTAGTTGTCAACTCCAAGTAGACATAAGTCTAGTTGTATAATTCCAGCACTTCTTTATGGGAGTATATTCGACCTATCTAATAAATTATCAACTTAAAAATAAATTCAATCATATTCTAAATAAAAAAAGACTAATCATAGTATAGATTACCGTGCTGGATATCCCAATCATAAGTACTCTTTACCCTTCCTCTTGTGAATTCTAGAATTAAGTGTTCTATTTTGATGTATTCCCTATTGGCAAATTCTAGATTCAAACCCTTGATGTAATCTTTATAAATCAATAAAGATTTAGTTACCACTTTAATCAAGAGTTTTCTCACAATTCATCTTGAGATGTGATTAACCATAGAGATTTATCTTTATGGAAAACTTAGAACCCTAGTAAAAAAATAAATAAATAAAGCTTGCTTTTTAGTTCACTAGAGTAGAGGAAAGGTCCCTAGGTCTAGATAAGTTTTATCTAGGTTTATCTTCATTTTCAAAATGTACTTTAATATAATTCTATCTTTAAAGATATTAGCTTATTCTATATGATATATTTGATTATGAAAAAAATTAAAATTTATTTCTATTTTTAAAATGATAGTAAAACACCATTTCTGTCATTTGAGTTAGTATGTTGTTAGTTATGCTGATTTGATGTAAAATAAATTCAAAATTCTGTGATGATATATTTTCCCACAATAAGATTTGCATAAAAGAGCAGAGCTTTCTTGAGATAATTTAAGCACGTTAATAGTACATGTGGCTTATCCAAATCTATAAGCAAGGAGGAAGGAGGTACCTAAAAAAGGAATAGTCTTATCATTTTTTTACATTTCCAAATTAATTATCTTTCTATATTATTTAGTCTTATCATTTTTTTTTATTTTTTTTATGAATGAAAAAAAAAAATATTTCCTATAAGATCTTAGCGAAAGTCATCCAAAAAATTACATGCATAAACAAAATCTTAAAAAAGATAAGAATTTCTTCTGTGCAATCATTATTGTTGACTTATAAATGATCAAATAATTGATTTAGTCAACTCCCACTACCGACTGGATCTTAATTTAAATTCAAGACCCAACTAATAAAGAAGCACCAGCGACTTCAAAAGAATCACTCAGTAACAATTATGACAGAAACGAATTTGTTAGATCAATCTTTCTTGGTTATGAGAAATGATGAGAATCAACATTGCTATTGCTTATTTGGCAAGCCATAAACACTTTTATTGTACTTCAATATAATTCAATTGGCTTTGATTAAAACATTTTCATTCAGAGCACTGCTGCTTGAATGTCACGAGAGCATAGATAGTTACAAGCATAACTATTGATCCTGTGAATCTAACTAAAATTATTAAGCCTCTTGGAAGGCATGCTATACAGGGATGCCATTTGAATTACATTGATAACTAAATTATTCTACTCGACTATGAGTGGTGATCAGAATTGATGCCATTAATTAAGCAAAGTAATCAAGATGGCTTGAATAAGATTCAAATTCCAACAAATCATTAAATAAGGAATGTATTTATAATTTAACACAAAACATAACATAGATAGAAGAAATACTATATAATGCCTGCAAAGAAATCTATGCCAACAAATTGCAAAGCCTATTTATTTTGTTGGAAGTCAAAACTCTGCAATTTAAGAGAGTATGTGTGATATTCAATTTGTAAGGAATAAAATCATTTGAACCTTGCATCACAACTCGTAAGGATTCAACAAGTTGCTGGTAATTCCAAAATAAGATTTGGATTTATTCATATGAGAAATCAACATCTTGTGTTATATTTATCCTAGAAACATATCACATTGCCAGCTTTGATATAAGTCAAAGAGTCCACGGTAAGAGATACTTATACATTTAATCAATTTTGCTTGAGTAGTGCCTGAAAGAGGACATTGTAAATCTTTCTCTATGTCAGATTAAAGAAAAATATATAATGGAATGAGTTGAATATAATATTTTGAGAAATGTCCATTATTTCTACCAAATTGCAGAAGGCCTAACTATTATTAAATGTTACTGTTTTTACTACAGTTACCCATCTCTTTTATACAAATACGAATAGAGATAAGACCCTAAATCTCTAACTGCTTCTTCAAATTTTTAGTTTAAAGATAACCGTATAAATCAAAACTAAATGATATTACAAGAGATGAAAATCTAAGATCTCAGTGGCTTCAAACGGTTAGAAAAAAAAAATATAAATAAATAAGAAATTAAGTCTTCAACCGTCCCACGATAGCACGTTCGGAACCGAATGCCCACGTAGTCGGATCAAATGGTTTGTATAAAATGAAGAATACATTAAGGAGGGGAGTTACGCGGACATACCTTCAAGAAATCAGAATTTTAACTCTGATTTTGAGGATTCTCTCAGAGCAATCAATCCCGAATCAACACATACCAGTCGTTCCAATCGCAGCCGAGGTCCGAACACACCACCGTCCGTCTCCGAAAGCCCAGTCGATCAAGAGCGACGTCTTCGCCGTCCTCCGCTCCGAACTCCTGGTTGAGCAAAATCTTAAGCAAACGATCTCTTCCTGCCAACTCTTTGCAAAAATAGATACTTCTAAGTGAAGCAGTAAGACCCGTATGTTAGGGAAATTCTAAGTGAACGAACGTAAACCTAAAACTCAAACAAATTAATGGGCCACCTCTAATAGAGGTCGTAAGTCCCACTATCAGGGCCACTTTCAAATGAAAGCCATAAGCCCCTATCCAAATCAAATCATACGGGCAACTTCTAAGGAAGCTGTAAGCCCCAAACTAAACAAATTAACGGGCAACTTCTAAGGAAGCCATAAGCCCCAACCCAAATTAAACTAAACTAAACTAAAATTCACACATCTCCACTTCAGTCTATTCGAGATCTCTGAGAGGAGGCAACCCATGG
>NW_021320061.1:3502-39457 GCF_001605985.2 Dendrobium catenatum | reverse complement strand
TAAACCCTGACACTACTCTCAGGGGAAATCTGGTTAATTGTTAAATTTAATCTACCTCTAGAAAAAATTAAAGAGAACTCATAAGTTCGTGAGAGCGGGATTCGCATTTTTTTATTTTAAATTTAATATGATTTTTCTAGAGCGAACAATTATAAACACATCATTTCCCCAACCACCATAACACATTTAAATTCTATATTGATGAGCCTTTCTCTATTAAAGCTCTCAAAAAATTTTGATCTTGTAAATGGATTCTAAGCTCTTCATTATCACCAAAAAATAACATTATAACAAAAAATCTCAACAGATGTTTTGAGAACTCTAAATTTTCTTCTTGAGAAGGCATCTAAATTTGGATGAAATTAAACCAATAATCCATGAAGGAGAAAATCGCATGCGATGATGTTATGTATACCATAAGCTACCTTATCAACAATGGGGATTCATCTTTAGCACATGTCTTATTCAGATCTCTAAAGCCTATGCATATATGGATTTGACCTTTTTTCCTTTCTTAAGCAATAAAAAGCTGGCGAACCAAGAAGGATGCTAATCTTATTAAATAAAACCAACTTCGATATGGTTCTAAACTTCTTTTTTAACATATTCTATTTCTAAATGCAAACTAAGCAGTTTGCTTCAACTAAAGCATTAGATAATATTTTGAGTTAATGGACTGTTATGATTGGAGATAATCAAAGCATTTCATCATAATTACATAAAAAAAGTCGCTTGCAAATTAATCAAATTATTCTCATAACACTTATTCAATAAGTTATTTATGAAGGTTAGATGAGGGTTTTCTTCAATACCAGGATGATTTCTTTATTTATTGATGATAGATTTAATTTCCACTTGAAGTCCATGGGGTGCATCCCTAAACTAAAGGTCATCTAGATCATTCGAATTGTCTAAGCAAAGTTCATTAAATGATTTGGTGTTTTTTTAACGAAACTGTCAAATTTCTTACTATTTGTTATATTAAGTGATATTAAACATAATTAACTAGTCCAATAATACCAAAGCTAATAAGAAAATTCTTATTTTGGTTTTATATATTTAGTATTCTATAACTATTTACTGTGTTATGGTTATTCCTTGGCCAAAGTGAATGGTATCAAACCTTGCATAGTTAAATTCGCTATAACAATAGAATACTAAAAGAACGGTGGTTCCATTATTTAATTCATAAACGGTTTTTAATATTTACATCAATATTGGGTATTGAAGAAAAGAATTTATAATCTTTAAAATCTTCATTTATTTTAAGAGTGAATTCAACTTCCAACCCTACAAAAGTGTCTTTAAACAATGAGGTTAGACTAATATTTTTAGCATGTACTTCTAACTTTTTTTTTTTTTGAAGAACTGCATTTGCATTAAAGATAAAGAAAAAAAATACAAAGACCGATGTGATAGAAATACTATCACAATCCTTCCTAATCAAGTTAACAATACTTGAAGGAAGGTTCTCAAACATGAAACAATCCCAATAAAAATCACCTAATAAGGCATAATTAGCACAACCATCCGCCAATTTATTACCTTCTGTAGACACAAAATGGAAATTTACATTGTTAAAACAATCTAGAAAAGAAAAGTCCATTTTATGCACCACTTTATTCTAAGTCTTCATTATTGAATCTTGAAGAAGCTTGATCACATTGATATTATCACGTTCGATAATAATACCATTTATTTCATTCATCCATCCTTGAATAAAGAATTTAAAATAATAAAAAAAAAATTAACTCCAATGACGATATGTCCCAATGAAGCATCTTCTTTCAATATGCCATAAGAAATATTCCTTTATGATCATGAATTACACCCGCAATACTTGTTTTATTAGAATGCAACAAACAAGCATCCACATTAAGTTTTATCCAATTTGAAGGCGGAGGATACCAAGCTTTAGACAGCAATAAATGCTTATTAGTAGATACCAAGCTTTAGAAAACAATAAATGCTTATTAGTATCCAAATTCTTGCAAATCGGAATAAATAAAGGTTGTAATGAATAAGATAAAGCATTAGCTGCTAAAGAATTTGAAGGAACCTTCGAACCATGCGTACAACAATTCCTTGCCTTCCAATTTTGATAAACAACATTAAAATAAATTTTAACCATACCAGAATTTGCATAAGATAACTTTTCCAATTTTTTCCAACAATCTGACACTCAAATGAGATTTGGCATATGAATTCCCCATCTATCCAAAGCATGAAAGATTTCAAGCAGTTTATTACAATTTGTATTAATATGATAATTATCTTCATCTTCATTGCAACCTCTTGGACAGGTACTAAACTCCCGAAGCCTTCTATATTTCATCCAGCTGTTAGTATGAAGTGAATTATTGATATGCCTCCACCAGAACATTTTTACTTTAGGAGTAAGTTTCAATTTCTTCATCGAGTTCATGTTAAAAACATCATTATCACTTATATTCACAGCCTCGAAAACCATAACATCAATAGATTTTCTGTTATTATTATCTAGAAGCTCCATATAATCTCATTTCGAAGCTTTTTCTACAAGAATTCCAGTAATTACATCTATCAGATCACAAGAAAATAGATTATGCATAGAGACCTTGTTCCAATCTCTATTAACATCCACATAATCATTGAATTTAAGTATCCTTGTTGCCAACTTAACACCATAATAGAATAGTTCCTTGACCTTATGAACACCCAAAATTCTTCCTACTTTCTTTTGATCCTTCCGAGAGATAGAATTTCCAAATAAAATATGTAATTTTCCTTATTAATTCTTTGTCCCGTCCTGTCACAATAATCTGCCATAATCATGTTTATACACATTGCATTGGAAGAAGAAGCCTCAACAATCATCATTACATCATCTTCATATAACAAATGAGAAGCTTTAGGAGTATTAGAAGCAATTCTAATACCAAGTCCCTGTCCTCTTTCCAGAAACAATTTTGATAACAATTCTGAACATAGGATAAAAAATCCTGGAGACAATGGACATCCTTGTGTAAATCCACATTCAGCATAAATTCATTTACTTCTTTTCCCATTAATGATAATTGAAAACTTTGGACCAGAAACACATTGAATAACTAGCTTAATAAATATATCAGGAAAACCATTATCATTATCTAGAGGACTTGCTTCAAAGTATCCTAACGCATGTTGTCATAGGCTTGTTCCATATCAAATTTAAGCATCATAAAACCATGCTTAGATTTTGAGAATCTAAATTTATTAATTATCTCATGAGGAAGAAAACAATTATCATAAATTAATCTACTAGGAGCGAATGCCACTTGCTGTTCAAAAACAACCTTTGGAATACAATCATTCAATCTGTTCCAAATCATACCAGCTACCATTTTGTATATAGTTTTACATAAACTAATAGTTCTAAAATTTTTAACTTCATTAGGATTACTAACCTTTGGATCAATACCACCAATGTTTCTTTCCACTCTTCAGGCATCCTACCCGATTCAAAACAAGATTTTACTGCATTCCAGACCTCCACATGAATAATACTCCAATAGCTTTTAAAAAAGAAGGAATTAACCCCATCAATTCTTGGAGACTTATTATTGTCCATTTTCATAATAATAGAACCAATTCTTGCTTTTGAAAATCTTCCATAAGCACATTCTTTTGATCTTCGTTCAGCATATTAGGTGTTTGTACCTTTGACCATCCCATCAAAGAGCATTTCCTATACTTCCATTTATTGATAAAGAAATCTTCAAATACTTTATGAATATCGTCTTGATCGGTAATAGGACTTCCATTCAGATTTTTAATTTGATGAATTAAGTTACCATTTCTTCTAGAATTAGCAAAATGATGAAAGAAACTAGAATTATTGTTACCTTTCTCCATCCATTGGGCTCTTGATCGTTGCCTCCACCACGTTGATAATCTAGGAATAATTACATTAAACTCATGTACTTTTATCCTCAGAATAGCAATCCTCTCCACGCTAAGACCCATAACACTCTCCTCTTCTTATAGTGATAATATTTCTTCTTGTAACCTCTTTTTCAACATTTTTAAATCTTCTAGTTTCTTTTTACTTCAGAAAAATAAACTTTTAAGAGATCTTGCAATCTTTATGTGAAGGATATTTGAATCACAGCCATAATTGCTTTTGTGCTATGCTTTTTTAACTACACCGCAAGAAGCATCATATGAGCATCATACATTTTCAAATTTGATAGATTTCTAAAAATAAACATGCTTGTTAAGAAGATTCAAAAGTATAGGACAATGGTTCGAAGAAACCTAGCCAAGTGGTTAATAACTGCAAATGGAATACGATCCAAGGCTTTAAAATTTAGACAAATTATATCAAGCCTTTTCCAAATACGAGCAAGACCCTCCTTATTATTACACCATGTAAATTTGGGTCCCACTAACCCAATATCATGAAAATCATTCCTGTTTAAAAACTCCATCATCTTTTGTGTCCCTTTAGAAAATAAGAATCTTTTACCTCCTTTCTTTTCAATTTTGGAAATGATACAATTGAAATCTCCCCCAATAATACAAGATTCAGCCTCCGATGTAGAGCTTTCAATAAGCTCCCACAACTTTCTTCATTCACTCACATTCTTATTACCATAAACAATAGCAATAGTCCAAGTAATACTTTTCGGATCGATTAATTTCCCAACAATACATTGATTTGATGAAGTAAAAACAAAAATGAAAGATAAACTACTCTTTCGAAGAGCTAGAATATCCCCAGCTATACCTTTAGTATCAACATGAAAAAAATTCTACTCACTCTCCACAATTCTACTAACTTCATTTCTATCCCTAGATGCCAATTTAGTTTCCACAAGGCCAACAAAGAACACTCCATTATCTTTGATAACACTTCTTAAATAATGGGAAGCTTTTTTCTTCTTAGCTCCCCTACAATTTCAAAAAAAGCAAAGATTCCATTAGGAAAGTAATGGGGAGAAGCCCCCAACACTTTTCACCTTGTCTCCTCCTTTCCTACCTCATAGGCTGCTCTTTAGAGGTCAAAATTTTTTTGAATTCTTCTTCCAATTAGATGATACTTTAGTATCATCAATCTTCTTCTTAGAGTAATTACAAAGATCATTAAGAATATCCACTCCTTTAGGATTAGAAGAAGACACCTTCAAAACAGTCAAACCATTTTTAACAGGATAAATGTTATTTCAACTTATATGCCAAAAGACTTTTCTAGGATAGAAAATTCTTCAACTCCTTTATCAACAACACCATGAACACTTTCTCCTTCTGATTCATTCATACCATCTTTTTCTTTAATACCCAGTGGATAAACACTCTTTCCAGCTTCATCAACAGTGGTCCAATTTTTTATAATATGGGATACAATAATATCTTTATCTTCTATAAAGATAACTGCAAAAATGTATTCCCCATCTTCCATTCTATCTGGATCATTAACACATTTATTCTTTTCAATTCCATCCATTAGCATAAGAAGATCAACATTCTCATTAAGAATGTTTCGTTCAACTGCATTATCACCTTTGCCTTCAGGAAACTCAGCATATGGCACCTTATCCTTCACAGAATTCTTCATGATTATTTTTGGATTATCATCCACTTGTTTAGGTTTAGTACTAATTTTCTCCACATATATAAAACCAGAAGTAGCACAATTATACCTTTTTTATAAGGATATGATATTTTATTTTCATGGTTAACCAAAATCCAAGGACCATATTCATCTTTATAATTCTCCATTCCTTTAACAAAAGCAACATCAGTGATATTTTTTTTCTTTTTCAACATTCGTATAATCAGGATTCAAAGATTGATTTCCATTGAATTTAACAGATTTATCATCCACTGATATCTCCACCTTATTTGTGTGGGTATTCATACCACATTCTTGAGAATTATAACCAATTCTCCCATAGTGAAAGCATAATGATGAGATTTTTTCATATTGAAAATTTTGAAAAAAAATGCCCAGAACAACCATCAAACCGTACTCCTTATGGAAGCTTCTCATCAATATTGATACGAACACATATTCTTACAAACTCTCTTCTACCCCAATTAAACATATTTCCATCAAGAAACAATGGTTTACTAACTTTTGAGGCAATTATAGTAATGTTATTTTTCATCCCAGCAATATAAAGGAAGATGAGGTAATCTAATCCAAACTGATGAAATTAAATTCTTCATGGAAAGAGTTGAAAAGCTTGGATTCCATTCTTCCATACCAAAAATGTGTCCAGCAACAAACCAAGGTCCTCCACTTAATACTGCTTCTTTAACATCAGTGGAATGAAATGAACATAATATCCAATCCATTCCTAAATTTGTTAAGTAAAAAGCACCTAAAAGATTCCACTGTCTTCGAAGCTCAGAGCTGATAATAGAAAATGGGATAGACCAAGCATTAACATTGTCATTTGCCTTAAGAAATTTAGTTTTGTTAATATCCTGATTAAAATCCTTCTTAGCTGTGTCAATTTTTTCTTTAAGTAAAATTGGCCTCACATTACTATCAGAAACTTCAAGTGATGAAGAAAGTGCTTGTGCAAATGTTGGAAAAATACTATATTTAGTAACAACAGAATCCACCATCTTGCCTTCTAATTCGTCATTAGGACGAATTTTTTTGTTAACCAAATTCAATGAATTAACATTTATCACACTGTTGCCAGGGATTGCAATTGAATTTCTAAATCTATTAACAAAATTTTTATACCTGACAAAGAAGCATCACGATCATATGATTTTAGAGGAGACACAAGAGGAGACCTCACCTTATGAGGTGCATTACATTCAAGATAATGTGATATACCCTTTCCTTTACCATCAACATAAATAATCTTTTTTGGAATATTACCAATATTTTCCTTTATCACCAAAGGCCCATAAGAAATACCCCTCTTTGATTCTGCAACCTCTTGATTCAAACCAACACAATGATGACTAATATCTCATATATTCTGAATATCCATACCTTTAGGTGTTGCAGTCGTTGTTGAGATCGACGATGGCCGACAGCCATCTGCCATCATTCCCTTGCAAACTGTCAAAAAACCAAGAATGAAAATTTGAAACGGGAGCTTTCAATTTAGAACTTTTAACATTTCAAAAGTTAATGATTTAGAACTTTGGTTATCTTTATCTTAGACCACTTCTTAGTGATGACTTAAAAAATGTTATATTTTAATTTAACATATGTTGCATGAAAAATGCTTCATATTATCAATTTGTGCAAAAAAAAAATCTACAAAGAGGAAAAAAATTATTTAAGAATGTAGTACTAATATCTACTAGTTCACATTATTATTTTTTGCAACTCATACCTTAGAGCACCGCATCACTAGAGACCAAATTCTAGAGAGGGAAATATAAAAGCACTACTACTGTGATGTGCAACACCAAACTTCTATGACATAATGTCAATTTATTAGGCACCACAACATCATGGAACATAGACCAAGATAGTGAGCAAAGTGCTAGCATAAAAAAAGAAAGAGTGACTTGTTGTATTTTTTTTTATAAGACTTCATCTTCTTCGAGATAATATGTGTTTAGAGTTTAGGGTACATAATTTCATTCCATCTCTGGTGCTGTAGTGCGAAATCATCACCCACAGAACAACAACATCGAATCACTCGAGCACTATGACGTCGTAGTTAATTCAATTTTTTTCCAAGAAATAACACATCATTCAGTTAGAGCACCACAGTGGAGCACCTAATCAACATCATTATGTTAGTTCGTTTTGGAGCGCCGCAGCGGAGAACATATTTAGTGTCGATACAAGCAGTCCCTTGATGTTGAGTTATTCATTTTTTTAAAAAAATTATAAATAGTGGGGATGAATTTTAGTGGTAGACTTTTGGCTGGGCAATCCACTTTTCTTTCTTCTAAGTGTAATGAGAGGAGAGGACAGTACTTTTCTTTGGTGGAGCTCTAATTTTTCTTGAACAAACAGTGGTTTTGTCTTTCTAATCTTACTCTTGCATTTTTATCCTTACAGTACAATTTAAAATTTTGTTTGTATTTTTTTTCAATTATGTATCTTAGTGGCTAGACTTTTCTTCTAAAATTAAGATGAAATAAAATTATGTATTGGAAAGACTAGGTCTACTCATTTAAAATGAAAGTGCAATATCATGTTTCCTACTACTTTAGTTGTATTGTTGGCCACATACAATTTAAAATATAGTGTGATTTGCATTTTCAACGGAGGTGTAGAGGAAAAATTAGAGATATATTGAACAAGAATTTAAAAATGACATAGTCATATGCTTTTTCAAACCTTTGAATCACTAAAGAGAGTTACAATGTAGCATGGATTAAATTATGATGAACTCAATGGAGTCGAAGAATTAAAATTGCTCCAATTCATAATGATTTTATTGTAGTCTAATCTTTGAATAAAAAAAAAAAATATTCAGCATAAGTTTGGAAATTCTAATAATTTTAGAAGTCAGTAAAAATAAAAAGAAATTTAATGGGTTCATAATGTTTTTTTATTAAAACATCTTTGGTAAGATAAATTTAGTGATTAGAAAGGTTAATAATTACCTTTTCTAAAAGAACATTAAAATCTCCAAAAGATGATACACTACTCATTTTTTATATTACTTAACCATGACGCATGCACGTTTATATCACCGTAAATAGTGGTCATCTAGGTTTAGCAAACATTAAAATTTAGCATTTTATTTTAACCTGCATTTAAATATATTGAAGCTTTCGTTATATATATAATTTTCCTTTTTGATAAATTTTTTAATATAATTTATTCTTATGTCTCATCCTTGCGCTTGCTAGATTATTCTACCACCACATTATATTGGCAGGGTAGGATGCCATTAAATTGCATCTCTAAGGAATAACAACTTTTTTTTTCTTTATACATTTATCTTTTCTTAAATTTCAATTATAATGATGCCTTTAAATGTTTAAGATTATCAACTTAATAAAGATTCATGCGATAAGGGTACTAAGAAGAGCGTTCATAAATAAAAAAAAAATTATCATCCAAATTATGCTTATTTTTATAAAAATGTTATATAATTTTTTTTTTTGTCCATGTAAGAAGCAAAAAATATCCATGTAAGAAGCAAAAAATACCCATAATTTTACGAGTGCAGTTACACCATAAATAGAGCGCCTCAATGCTAAGCACATCATTAATGTCATAATGTTGAGGGTAGTGTCCAAGTGTAAGTGAACTTACTTCAACGGCTCTCTGCCCTGCTCCGCTTCGAGGCTATTTAATGTTGATTTAGGGCTTTCTGTTTCTTGCTTCATTTTTCTTCATTTTTTGTCTGATTTTTCTTCCGTTCTCTAGATTTTTATCGTCTTTTTTTTCTTTTCTTTCTGATTCCCTTTGTCTCTTCCTTGTTGGTTTTTTTGTTTGAGCTCTTGGTTTCTTATTTTGGGTTTGGGGTTTTTGGGAGATGACGCACCGTAGTCATCTTTCCTCCTGTTGCGGCTCTGTCTGGTAAGTCCCGTTCTTTCAAGGATGTGGTAGCGGGTTCGTCTTCTTCTTCCACTAAGCTTCCCTTTGTTCAGGCTTCTTTCAAAGGTTGCTGGCTTTGTTTTTAGAGGATTATGTTATTTCTATGTTAGCTGCTCCTTTTTGCGCTCACACTTATTGGGAAGTTCATGCTAAAACTCCATGACCTAGATGTCATCCGAAAGTTCTTTTTTAATCTGAAACTGTCCGGATCATTTCAAGTTGGTTTGTTGGATTCCAGGCATATAGCGATTCAACTGAGCAACGATTTGGACTATAGCCATATTTTTTAAGGAGATCCTATTATATCCAGGGTTGTCAAATGAGATTGCTTAAATGGTCTCCAAACTTTGATGTACAAGAAGAATCTCCTATAACCCATGTATGGATTTCTTTTCCTAATCATAGATTGCATTTTTTGAATTCTCAAATGTTTTTGGGCTTTGCTTCTATTTTTGGGAGACATTTGCAAACCGACCAAGCTACAGCATCCATTTCTAGGCCGTCTGTAGCTTGTGTCCTTGTGGAACTGGACATATTGAAGAAGCATCCAAATGAGGTTTGGATTGGTTCAGAATTGAATGGTTATTTTCAAAAGGTTTAATTTGAAAATTTACCTATTTTTTGTTGTCACTATAAGATGCACGGGCATTGCTTAACAGCTTGTTATAAACTACACCCCATCTCCGTAAGAGCAAGGAGTCTGCTAAACCGATACACAATAGTGATTTAATTTCTGTAGAATTGGATATCATTACTCCTCTTCCTGTTGGTAATGTGGTTAATGTTTTTCAAGGAAAAGAGCCTATTAATGATTTTGTTTTGTTGGATTCTATTAAGGAAAAACTAGTTCCTAATATTAATAATGAGTTGATTCTAAGGTAGGAAGTCAATCTTCACTCTAACTCCTCTTTACCTTTTGATTCTCTTATTGTGATTGACCATAACAATATTGTTGTTGATGAAGGAATTATTCAAACTGAAGTTGTTCCTCAGATCTCTACCCAAGCTGTGGTGGAGAAGATTGGTAGTAGTATGATCAACAATATTACTAATGTGGAAGATGATGTTTTTTGTGGGGAAGGTGAATTGCCTCTTTCTAGGGGGTTTCAGGTACAATTAATGAAAGTAAGATACCTTTGAATGATCATTATCATACTGATGATTTTACTGATACTAAGGACATGGATATAACGACAAAATATTTTACTAGGGATGATAATGATACTAGCTTTACCAAGGGTCATGGTAGGAAACCAAAATTTATTTTTATGCATACTCCGCGTAATACCTGCTTGCTTACTTCTCATTAATATATATATATATATTATGTTTAATGCTATTATTTAGAATGTTAGGGGCATTGTTTGTTCCTCGCCTAGGTTTAGAGTTAAAAATTTATGTTGTATCTTTAATGTTTCTCTTCTTGTCCTTGTTGAACAACTTATCTCTTCTGATAAATTATTTAGTACTCTAAATCATTTAGTTTTAAACATGCTTTGTCCAATGTATCTAATAAAATCTGGGTATTTTGGAAAGACTTTATTTGAGTTGATGTCAGTGGCGACTTTACTCAAGTTATTCATTGTAATATTGAAAGCTCTAACCTACAATATTGTGATTCTTTTATTTTGGTTGCTTCATCTAGCTATACTAGAAAGATTTTATGGGATCAAATTATTAATTTTCATAGTATTTGTAATCTTCCTTGGTTAGTGGGGGGTAGATTTCAATACCATTGCTTATCCTTCTGAGCCTATAGGGGGCTCTCTTCCTATTTATAATTCCATGGAGGATTTAAATAACATGATCATGGATTGTAACCTTATTGATATTTATTTTTCTAGTGATAATTTCACTTAGCATTGTGGTCATTTATGACAAAGATTAGATAGGGCTTTATTTATTGATTATTGGTTGAATGCCCTTTGAGTCTACTAATGTTGAGCATCATATCAGGACCCTTTCTGATCATTCTCCTGTTCTTATTAAAATTAAAACTAGGAGGGATTTTTCTGTGCATTTTAGATTTCAAAACATGTGGCTTCTTCATGATTCTTTTATGGATTTGGTAATGAACAATTGGCAGACCCCTTTACATCTGGACGATACTAATTCTGGTATGAGAAGATTATGGTTCAAGTTGAAACGGCTTAAGTTTGTTTTAAATTGGTGAAACCATAATATTTTTAAGAATATTTTTGCTAACGTTTTAATTGTAGAAGATAAAGTCACTTTTCACGAGAATCAATATATTTTGGTTCCTTCTGAGGCTAATTTATGTCTTTTTAGAGAGGCTAAGGATGGTCTCTTTAAATTATATGCACAGGAGGAAAGTTTTTGGAAACAAAAAGTGGCTGTCAAACATCTGGTTGAAGATGATAATAATACGAAATATTTTCATGCCTTGGTTAGGAGGAAATGCACTATTAATTGCATTTATAAAATTATCATCTTGATGGTTCTGTTATTGAGGATGATGGTGAAATTTCTAACCTGGCTGTGCTGCATTTTCAGAATCATCTAAATAAAAATTTTCACCTTGCTATTATTTATAATCCTTATATTATTCCTCCTATTATCTCTCATGCTGATAATATTTTCTTGTCCAAATCTCCTTCTTTTGACGAAGTTAAATATACTATTTTTGCTATGAATTGTGAGTCGGTGGCTGGCCCTGATGGTTTCACGGCTATGTTTTTTTCAAAAAACATAGCATATTATTAGTAATGATCCTTTCTCTACTATCATTGACTTTTTTTATGGTAATGTTATTCCTAAGTTTTTTATTGCTACCACTATTGTTCTTATTCCTATGAATATTTCTAGCACTACTTGGAATGATTTTAGACCCATCAGTCTATGCTCTTTCTTTTTATAAAGTGCTTTATAAAATTTTGATGAATCATTTATCGCCTCTTTTGCCTAAAATTATTTTCCCTTTCCAAATGAGTTTTGTTAAACGGCGTGCTATTTCTGATAATATCCTTTTGGCTCAAGAATTTGTTGCAAATCTGAGTTTATGGATTAGACTTTTGATGATAGCAAACATTCATGATTTCCTACAACTGCCTTGCCTACTAACTTTTCAAGACCACAAGATCAAATGCAACTCAAGCCAGCTCAAGATCGGGTAGATTTAGGTTGAGTCAAGTCAGTATTTTTTCCTTAATTGATTCAATTATAAAAGTAGTTCCTGATGCTAAGTAACCTTTCACACACACACTTAAGGGTTTTTCTATTATTTTCTTTTTTGAGTACATCGACCTAGACAATGTTCATATCGTCCAAGACGATCCAACTAAAAATAGAAACCTTAATTAGGGCATCCTAGTTAAGCAGACATCATTAAGCAAATAGTCCTGGACGATACTTGTATCGGCCAAGATGATAGGCTCAAATCAGAAAGAATCAGCTGCCATGATCAATTTAGGTATTCTTTATTTTAATTCATCGGCCAGTACAAACTCAACATAGGCCTGGACGATGCATCATAATTATGCCTAAATTAATCTGGTAATTATGGAAAGTAATTAAGGTTGATTGATACAATCACACCGGTCGGGCCGATCGCAGGATCGGCTAGGATGATGGACTGGACGATTGACATCGGCCAGAATCTAATCAGGGCGATGTTCAGGATGATTTTCCTCGGATTTTCACTTATCGTCCAGGACAATATGGAATCGGCTTTGACGATGTTACCAAATTTTTTTTGAATATCCCCAAACACTTCTGATCATCCCAAATCGTCCCGGCTAATTGAGCTTACTTTGTACTAATCGACTAGGACGATATTCCTATCGGCCTGGACGATAATGTCGGTTCTTGAAATTCTATTTAAAGGACCCAAATTTTCTCATGCTTAAGACCTTGAGTGCTTCTGTCTTGACCTGAGAGAGCCTTGGGAGAGGGAGATAGAGAGAGAGAGAGAGAGAGAGAGAGAGAGAGAGAGAGAGAGGAATTTATGAGGGGGAGTTTGTGAGAGGGTTCACAAAGGTTGCTCCAAGCAAGGTTCCAAGTCGTCATCTTCGTTCTTCGTCCTTCGTCCTTGGGAGGTTCTTGGAAGGTCTACTTTAACAAATGGTCTAGGTTCTCTGCCCACTTCAGGACGAAGCAAAAGGAGTCGTATCTCTGCGGCACCGGGGTTGGTGAAAAGGAGTCTGTTGTAAAGGTTTCTCCACCTAGCTGTGGGAGCTAAAGGAGACACACTTAGTGCAATACTTGAAGGATGTCTCTGAGCAGTGGATGCAGGTTAAGGTTTGACTAAACCACTAAAAATCTGGTGTGATCTTTCTTTGTTTTACTTTCACATTTAATTTCTGTATCCGCTACTCTTGTGGTGAATTGTTTTGGTTTTTAATTTTGTGCTTTACCTAAAGGAAAATTTTTAAAAAATACCATTTCACCCCCCCCCCCCCCCCCCCCCCCCCCTCCCCCTTTAGTTATCCTCGAGCTAGTTCTTACAAGCTTAACATCCTTAACGAACTTTCAGAATTTTGTCAAGATTTGCATATTAAAACTAGAGGTGGTAACATGATTTTGAAACTTGATATTGTCAAGGCTTATGATAATATTAATTGGAATTTCCTTTATGAGATGTTGAAGTTCTTTGGTTTTGATTTTAATTTTATCAAACTTATTAAGTTTTTCATTGAAAGTCCCTATTTTTTCATCATTGTTAATGGTAAGGCCAATGGTTTATTAAGGCCTCTCATGGTCTAAGATAGGCGAATCCCTTTTCTCCGGCCCTCTTTATTATTGCAGCTGAGTATCTTTCGAGAGGGGTTACTGATCTTTTTGAAAATTACCCTAGTCTTTACTTTAGAACTTTAGGTTGGCTTCACATTTCACATTTAGGCTTTCCGGATGATTTTATTATTTTTACTAATACCTCTATGAATCGAATTCATAGGCTTTTGAATTTCAGTAAACATTTTAAATTAGTTAGTGGCCTGTCTTTTAATAAAAATAAGTGTGTTTTTATTACTGCTAAGAAGGTTTCTCTCGAGCGCATTGAAGGCATTAAGAGCTCTGAAAGATCTGACTTATTCATTTTCTTATAAGTTATGGTATAAATTCCATTCTAATTCGAGCCTCTGGGCCAAGTTTATGAATGCTAAGTATTGTGGGGGAAGCATCCCTCGGTTTATTTTAGTAAAGGCAATTCTAAAGTTTGGCAATGTCTTTGCAAAGTCAAATGAAGGGTTGAATCTTTTATTAATTGGGGTCTTGGTTGTGGGAATATATTCTTCTGGAAGGTTCAATGGTTGGGGTGCCAATCCATTGATTCTGTCCTTAATACTTTTTTCATAGCTCCGTTGAAGGTTAATGAATTTTTTAATGATAATGGTTGGGATGTTGAGAAACTATCTAGTTTGCTGCCTAATTTTATCATTCAGAAAATCTTACATATACCTTCTCTTGATGTTCAAATTTGTGCTTTCTCTAAAGATCGTAACTTTAGTTTAAAGGAGGCTTGGCCTTCTTTTAGAGCTAAGTATGAGACCTCCAAGATTTTCAAGATGATTTGGCATAAAAGTATTCCCTCTACTATCTCTATTTTTTTGGCATATTTTACATAATTTTATCCCTACTGATAATAATTTGATTAAACGTGGCTTTATCCTTCCTTCTAAAAATCAATGTTGTTTTCTCATGGATAATATGCATCATGTGTTTGTTTCTGGTCCTTATGTTATTAAAGTTTGGACTTACTTTAATGATATCTTGCATTTAAATTTTTTTAATGCTAAGACTTCTATTTACTCTATTCTTAATAGTTGGTTTGTTAATTCCAGAGGTCATATTAGGAATGTTATTCCCTCTCTCATCTTTTGGTTTTTATGGTTGGATAGGAATAATTCTTTCTTCAATGGGGTGGCCATGAATCATAATAGAATTATTCATAAAGTTAAAGATAAGATCGTGACCCTTTATTCTGATAAGTTACTTTTGATTAAGAATTTCCATAATTTTGTTAATTAAATGGCTAATTTAGGCATTAATTTGGAGGGGATTGGTATTTTTAATGTTCCTAAAACTACCTTTTGGATGAAACCTCCGTCTTTTTTCTTTAAGCTAAATGTTGATGTTGTTTATGTAAATGCTAGGGTGGGTTGTGGTAGAATTATCAGAGATGCTAGTGGTTAAGGCATTTTGGGCTTTGTTGGTCCTATTCTCAATTGTAATGTTAATGATGTTGTCGTCTTTGCTATCCTGTATGGTTTAAAACTCTGCTTCTCTCTTGACTTCATGAACATTGTGGTTGAGGGTGGCTCTACCTATTGGCACCAGATTTCTAATTTGAGGAAGGAAATTGTGTGTCCTACTACCTTGTTTTATAAGAGGAGAGAACTTAAGCATTCATTGAGCATGTTTAATTGCTCTTTTTTTATTATTCAGATGGAAGGTAATGCTTGTGCCCATGGTATTGCTAAGTGGGGTTGTGTGTGGGAGTCCATGGTGGATTTTTCCAGTTTTTAATCTCCCTCCTCATATTAGAGGTATTTTAAACCTGGATGAGATTAGTTTTCTATATGTTTTTCCTTAATTATATATATTTTTTTACTATGGGTTGGTGTCTTGTTTTAGATGCTTCTTTGCGGTCTCTCGAGTGTTGGTATTTTCTGTAGGGCTCCCTTTTTGGTTTTTCTGTTAAGTGTTATTGGAGGGTTCTTTCTTATGTTGATGGCCATTCCTTATTCGGGGCTATTTGTGTTAGCCCATGGTTGGTTTTTGATGGTGGCTGTGCTGTCTTGGTCTTGTTATTTTGGGTTTCTAGAGTTTTTAATTCTTGTGTTCCATCAGTTTGGTGAAGTTTTCTACTGTAGTCTTTTGGTTGTCAGCTGGATGATTTGGGTGCTTTTCTCGGGGGGCTGGTGGTTGTGCTACTGTATTGGTGTTACTCTTCGGGCTATTTGTATTACAGCTGGGTGCTTTGCTGCTTATTCTGGTGTTGTTACCCTACTGTGGTCAGTGGTTTTTTATCCCTCTGGTTCTTTGCTTTATCGCGTTGGGGGTTATTTTATGTTATTAGAGAACTATTTTTGCTGGGGTTATTTTACTGCTTTCAATTAGCAGTGTTTGATTTGGTTGGGGGTGAGCTTCCAATTTGATGGTAATATCCTTACTGAGCTAAAGCTTTTGTATGTTCTTTTGGGTTGTCTTGTGAGAAACTACCTTCTGCAGTTGGGTGGTTATCTTTTGGGTGGTAATGGTTTCCTTTATAGGTGTTTCTCTTCTATTGTTTGTTACTATTATAGGTGTTGTTATTGTTCTTTGTATTATCTCTTTGTGCAGATGGTTCTTAGTGCAAGTGATCGTTAGGCTGATCCTGAGAGGAGATTCATAGAGCTTTTTGGAGTTTTTGGCTGCTCTATTATGTTTTGGGTGTTCGCTCTTGTGCATCGTAGAATGTACCTAGGAATCCTTTTATTTTTTTATTAGTAGGGAATTCGAGATGGGGGGGGTGGCGAGGGTGGTATTATATTGAGTCTAGTGAGGGAGAGTAAGCCAATGAGGAAGTTAATTTTTAGGGAAGAAGAGTCTATAAGCATTTTATTAAGAACATTTTTGTATTTTCTTTCCTTAATTTACCCTTCATACTAGTATTTTATTAGAAAAGAATGGAATTTTATTTGTTTTGATTTCCATGGCTAGCTAAATCATATCTCTAGCCTATGATATGTTAAAAACTATGCTTGCTCAAGAGTAGATTGAATTGCATGGATTTTTTAATGTTATTTTTAATTACTTTATGCTTAATTTAGTTGTTATATAGACCTAGCATAAACTTAAAATTTAGTGTGATCTATAGCTGCGATGTAGGAATAATATAATAAATTGGAGATTTAAAATGATATTTTATCATTAGTAGACATTTATTTTATAGAATCTTGGAATCTTATGAATATATAATAATTGTAGTTGAGAAAAATCTTAGCTAGACACTTCAACGAGCTTTATAGATATGGGGAGTATTTATGCTCTCTTGGACAATAATATTAAGAGAAATTTAACTTTTGTTTTTCTGGACTTTTAACTAAAATATGTTTAGATTCATTTAAATATAGTAATTTAAATTTCAAGACATTAATTGATTTGTTTAGCAGTCCCTTAATATTTTATTGATAAGGTCGATTTGGTGATTCACATAAGTAGTACTAAAGAGAATTTGGGTAGTTTCTATATTTATGGGAAAGATACTCTACTTATTATTTTATTATTTGATAAAACACATGCACTTGCATAGAACTAGAGTTATACATAGGCAATTTCTTGAAGTGTAGTAGTGGTAGGTGTTGTCAAGTTTTTTGGTTCCATAACCTAGGATCTAGAATTATTATCTTTTTATTCACTTTATATTATTCAATGAATTGCTTGTTTAATATTATCATTATACTATATTTTCTTAATCTGTGTTAGTATTATTATTTATTTTTGTTATATTTACTATATTGCTTCATTGAAAATTATTCAATTGTGTTTTGAATTACATTTTTATTTAGCTTTTGTTGTTGTTGCATGTATAGTAATGTATAATTAAAAAGTCTTATTTTATCCTAAGATAGAAAAACCTTGGAAAAATTAAAAATAAATTAAAAAAGAAAAATAAATACTTAAAAATGACTTATCATGTACAAGAAGAGAATCAACCTAGACAACTTAGCGAGATGCAAATCCCGTAATAGAGGAAATCCATCAAATAAATAATAGCCCAATATCTAAGATAATAATTTTGAGTTAAAGTCAACTATCATTCATATGGTATAAAATTATCAATTTTTATGAACTCTTGTAAAGGATCCTAACTTACATATAGCTAGTTTCTCAAAAATTTGAGCAACATTTTACTATAAAAAGGTCTTTGGTGATGCTGCTAGACTTAGTTTGTTCTCATTCTCCTTAAGGGATAGAGCTAAGATGGGTTGAATTATTTATCCCTAGGCTCAATTACCATATGGAATGATTTAGCTCATTAGTTCCGAGCTATGTATTTCCCTCCTTCTAAAACTACAATACTTAGGAATGACATCACCTCATTCAATCAATTAGATGAAAAATTAATATGTAAATCTTAGAAGATATTTAAGAAAATGCTTTGGAAGTGCCCATACCATGATTTTCCTTATTGGCTTATCATCCCATCCTTCTATAATGGAATAGTAGAATATCATAAATCAAATATAGATGCCACTACTATAGGTTCTTTGATGTCCAAATCATTTGATGAAACTTATGCTTTGATTGAATAAATATCTACTGCTAAATTCTAGTGGTTATCTTAGAGAGATAACTCAAAAAATATGGCTAGTGTGTATGAATATATTGCTTTATGTATTTGAACTGCCTAAGTGTAGCTATTTTCTCTAGGAAATAAGATAATATTGGAGTCAGTACATCCCAAGATACACCCATATAAATAAAGAAGAATATTTATAAAGTATCTTATGACCCAAATGCCTCAACGGTTGAATTCTTAAATACCATTAATAATAGACAAAACAACCCTTAGTATAATACTTATAATCTAGGTTATAAGAACCATCCCAACTTTTAATGGAATAAAAATCCTAATGGGTGTACTCGTAAAATTTCTAACCAAACTAACATTGTAGGAAACTTGAACCCAACTCAAAAGAATTATGAAAATCCAAGGCCTAATTATCCCCCTTGGATTCAATACTAATGATGTAGTGGGTGTAAGTGTTTTTTGTTACACTGGTGAATAGTGTATGTATGAATATGATTATGATTGGTTTTTCTTTGATATGAATTTCCATCTAGGTACATAAAAATATGTGTCGATCAAGTAATAATGTATTAAAGAGAGTGTTGATCCCATATGGAAGTGTTCTACTAGATTGCAATCAAACTAGTATTATTTACTACAAATGCAAGATTTTTATCCTGCTAAACAAAAATGAAGGATATTGAGTTTCCTCCACGTATAGAGAATGTAAAATATGATGATATATTAATATATAAAATAATTTTGTAGTAATGCATGTAAAATAATGAAGTTTTTCTAATGAGAATATTAAATCTTGATGTGGATTAGATTATATGAACCCCTAGATATTTATCGAGCTTATTGGGGTGAAAAGGGAGGTTAATGGCCTTCTTATAATTATAATGTCTCCATATACCTAGAAGGTTTAACATCCTATGTCTAGGCATGCAAACATTTTATTTTAATACTACTATTTATTCTAATATTCCTCTATTGAGGCAATATCTCACACTAGACACACATTGACATTATATGCATTAAATTAAAAATGAAATAAATTGAAAACATCAATAATTTATTTTAAGGCATAAGAGTCTACATTAGTACTTGCATTCTGTTCTCATTATTAGCCCAAAATGCAAAATTTAGCAAGACATAGATAAACAAGAAAACAAATACATCTTCATTTTACTCATAGAAAAAAAGATACATGAGAGACAATAATGAAAAATTTCACCAAGATAGTGCAAATGACTTCTCAAACCCCTTCCTCCTCCAATGGTAGGATTGCTTACAAAACATAGGCTGAGATGTCCAAAGAATGTACATCACACTTCCTAAGCCTCCCTTAGACTTTACTCTAGGGGAAACTAAACAACTACACTAAACATTATAGAACTCTACTGAAAGTGAAAAAACTCTTAAATAGAGGAACTAAAAAACTATTTATAGTTGGTATAAAAATGGGCTCAGGCACCATGACACCTGAAATGGTTGTGCCAAGGTGTTAAAAGATGAACTAGTGCTTCAGTGTTGTTAGGCTTGCTTTGCTATGGTGGTGTTCTGACTAAAGCAAGTCTATTGGTTGAAGTGGCATAGCTATTAACTGAATCAGTGTGGATCCTCAGTTTGGAAACTTCTCTACCATAGTGTTATAAAAGTTTAGTGTTGTGGTGCTTGAATTTACAATTTGGCACTACATTATAGAAAAGTTCAGTGCTTTAGTGCTTATTTTCATTAGATTCAAGCGTTGTAACACTATTTTTCAGCATAGAGATGCTATGAAACTAACCTTGGATCTGCTAAGGTACTAACCTGTCTAAAACTCTAGAGCAACTAGTTGTAATGCTTGAATAAGGCATTGAGGCAATATAGATGTTGATGCTACAACAATGTAACTAAGGGCACTATGGCGTTGGTTAAACACTTGTAAATTTTTTTCCTTTTCCTGAGATTTTCTACACAAATACAACTAAAAGAACATGTTTTTATAGAATTTAAATATAAGAAATAGTATAAAATTTATACTTAACTAAGTTCACCCAGCTTACGCTCTAACTTATACTTAGTAATAGTGTAATCACATTTTTATTTTTATTTTTTTTTTTGAAAATTTTCAATAGCATTAAACAAGAAAAATAGAAGCCTAATACAAACTACTAAGTGAAAGAATAGCTATCACTTTCTTCCTTTAATAGAACAAGAAAACAAGGAGGAAACTTATTGAAATCAAGATCATCCCAAAAGAAATCACCATCTAAAGCTAAGTTAGCACAATAATCAACTAACTTATTACAATTCCTATAAAATGAAATTGAATAAAAGAAAACCTAAGTCTTTTAGAAAAGGCAAGTCCTCCACACCTTCCTTATGAATACCCGAAGAAGCCTTGTTAGCTGAGTTTTGTAAATACTTCATGACATTATGATTATGCCCTTTAATTATTAAACCTTTAGCTACCATCATTCAATCCTTAATTGTCTTCTTCAAGGCTCAAAATGCAAGAAAATCTATAAGTTCAACATCCCAATAAATACCTTTATACCCGAAAGCAGCTAAGAACCTGGCCTTGTGGTCCCTAAAAACACCTCCAATAGCAGCTAGATTAGATAGTAAAAGGACCGCATCAATGTTAACTTTAATCCATTCGGGAGGAGGAGAGTGCCAAGAGTTCGAAGACAGCCTAAGCTGGTTAGCACCCTAGTGATCCGAACAACGATTAAAATTTAAAGAAATAGAGGCCATAGTAATAGCTTCTAAAGTAATATAACACAAACCAAACTCCCTATCTCCATGCTTCCTTCGGCTCCTACTACCCCAGATAAAATAATTCAGATTACCATAAAGATTCCTCATAAATGGATTATTTACTAGGAATGACTACAATGTTTTACTGCACTCCACGAAAGTTGAGAAAATTGGTATGAGAAATCCCCAACTATTGAACAACTCCACATCTTGCTTAACCATAGAGCACCCAATGACAACATGGTCCAGATTTTCCACTCCGATACAACCTCTTGGACAAGAATTATCATATGATAATCTTCTATTCAATAAAATATCATTTGTGGGAATGGAATTTTTCAATATTCTCCACCAAACGTAGTCCACCTTTGGAGACAAGTGCAGTTTTTTCAACCATCTCCCATAAACTGTTGACTCCCTATTCATCAAACTAGTTCTGGTAATTAAAGAAGCAATTGACCTTCCCAAAAAGTTATGTATTAATTAAAGCTTATCCTATGAAAATTCTGGATAAATAATAATCTGAGCAATAGTTTCAACTAAGAAAGAACCAAACCATTTGTGAAGCTCAACAGTATTGCAGCATCCCCCAACAATGAATTCCTTAAGACAAGAGAAGTCCTCAACCAACACAGCTATAATGGTTGGCCACCTTTCCAAGCTCTTATATAATATCCACACATCCTTTAGTACATTTATAGATGAACATGTTGCTAATTTCCACCTAACCACTGGCTGGAGTGCTTTCATCCCGCTAGAAATAACCTTGCAAGTATTGGATCTATACCTCCGGTAATCATCCTCCCTGAACTCTCCATATTTAGCTTTCAACATTTTGTTTAAAAGAGAATCAGGGGAATTTAAATAATTCCAAGCAAACTTTGCTCGAAGAGGACCAACAATGGATTCAGCTGAATGTAACCCATGGCCCCCTAGCTCCATTGGCTTGCAAAGTTCCTCCCAAGCAACATAGTGTAACCCATTGTTGCCTCCTTGTTTGTTCCACAAAAAAAATCCCTGCACATCATATCAATCTTCTTCAAGATACTAATAGGTACCGGAGTATGCAAAGCAAAGAAAACTGGTAAAGATAAAATATTTGATCATATCATAACAAGTTTCCCTGCTAAAGTCATATGAATCTTTCCCCAAATACTCAACTTGCTAGCAGTCTTCTCCAGAATGAATAAAAAATCCACATCAATCAACCTTCTAAGTGACATTTTAATACCCAAATAAACCATATATTTGACCTTCTTAAAATTAATCAAGCTCAAAATGTACCTTTTATCCATCTGATTGATAAATTTCCCAAAGATCACACTTGACTTTTGAATGTTGACCACCTGCCCTGTCCAATGACAATAATCAGCAATAATTTTCCTGATTTTCTTAACATAAATACCTTTGGATTTAGAGAACATCAAGATATCATCAGCATACATTAAATGACTAATTTTAGGAGCACTAGGAGCAGCTTTGATGCCCAATTGACTTCCATAAAAATTGAAAGCATTGGATAGCAGCTGAGAGCAAAGAAAAAAATATGGAGAGAGGGGAAATCCTTGCCTAAAGCCACTTTTAGTTTCAATCCATTATGTTCTATTACCATTAAGAAGAATAGAGAATCGAGGATCAACAACACAATCCATCACAAGATTAGAAAATCGAGAAGGAAAACCAAAAGAATCCAAAACTTGCTTAAGAGTTGACCAAGCCATGCTATCATAAGCTTGCTCCATATCGATCATAATCGCCACCAAACCATTTTTAGATTTAGAACATCTAAATTTATTAAAGAGTTCTTAGACCAAGAGAATATTATTTGAAATAGTTTTCCCTTTGATGAAAGCAACTTGAACCTCTAAAATTAGTTTATGCATAACCATCATAAGTCTATTAAGTAAAATATTTGCCAATATCTTATAAATAGATAAACACAAACTAATCGAATGGAAATGAGAAGGAAGAACAGGATTTGAAACCTTGGGAAAAAGAATAATGAGTGTATCCTTCCATTTAGAACACATATTACCCAAATAGAAAAAATGAGAAATAGCAAGCCAAACATCCTCACTTATAATACTCCAATAAGCTTTAAAAAATGAATATGTAATGCCATCAACACCAGGGGAAATATTCTTACCCAAGAAATTAATCACAGATTCCACTTCATGAAAGAAAATATCTGCATCTAAGAGATTGCAATCTTCATGACATAATTTGTTAATAAATGGTGGCCAACCTCTCAGCAAACCCACCCTTTCTCTCCACTTGTTAGAGGAAAACCTAAAAAAGATATCTTCAATATCATTTTGGCCATCTACCAAATTACCTGTTTCATCCTTCACTTGGTTTATGAGATTCAAATTTCTTCTTCCATTCACAACAACATGAAAGAAACTAGAGTTTTTATCTCCATCTTCTAACCATTTTACCTTTGCTCTTTACCTCCACCATATGTTTAACTGAGCCAATATAGTATTAAATTCAATAACCTTAGACTTTAAAATCAAGAGCTTATCCTCAGATAAACAACCATTATTTGATTCTTCTACATGCAGTTCTGCAATTTCCAACTTCAATTTATCCTTCAGGCCATTTAAATCACAAACTTTATCTTTACTCCAGAAATATAAGGATCTTAACACTCTTTCAAATTTTTGTTTCAGAAATTCTATAGGATTACCAACTGAAGATTTAGCCCAGGAATTCCGTACAACAACAGCTGCCGCTGGGTAGGAAATCCAAACGTCCTCAAATCTGAGAGATATGCACTTTTGCAAACCAGAATTAAAGACTTTAAACACAATGGGACAATGGTCGGAAGCAATTTTTGCAAAATGCCTCCTGAAGGCTTGCTGAATTAGTTGAAGGGCCTTGGAGTTTAATAAGCACCTGTCAAACCTCTCCAAAATACGAGCACTTACCCATTTATTGTTGCACCAAGTAAACTTGGAACCGACCAATCTTATTTCATGGAAATCTTTTTTATTCATAAATGATTTCATATCTTGAGGGCCAATAGAAAATTTAAATTTCTTTCCACCCCTCTTATCATCTTGGGACAAGATACAGTTGAAATCTCCTCCTATAACTGAGGGAAGACTAGAGCTAGAATGCATTTCCAAATTTTCCCATAGTATCCTTCTATTGTACACATCTCTGCTGCCATAAACCGTGGAGATGGTCCAAGTGATACTATCCTTGACACAATACAAATCCAAGTGATACATAGAGGAAAACTATCCCGAACAGAGAAAGAAGCCAATTTTGAATTCCGCAAAACCAATATCTCGCTTGACATCCCATAAGAGGGGTAAATAAAGAAGTCTCATTCCTTACCCATAAATTCACAAAAATCCCCCTTAACAACAGAAGAGATTTTATCCTCCATAATGCCAATAAAAAAGATATCTCAATCTTTCACAACTTCTTTTAAATATCGAGAGGCTTCCTTCTTATTTTCCCCTCTACAATTCCAAAATACAATGGAACACAATTATTCACAAAGGGGGAAGGACCCCCACTCCTCCTCTTATTCAAACCTTCCAACATCCTATTCTTCAAAGAATGGTCCAATGGACCAAGAGACTTCAACTCCTTCAACAATTTTGGTTTTCAACTTCTAGAAGTAGATTTAAACACCTCTTGATCAACAGATACTGGAACCTAGAGTGCTGTGACCTCAGTCCTGGCAGTAGAAACAACAACTCCCTGAGCATGAGCCGACATTTCAGCCTCAACCATGTCACCAGTAAAAGTAGACTCTTGAGTAGATTTATTCACAGGATCCTGGACATCAAGAGTCATAATTTCTCCTTCCTCTATAATTTCTCCATCCAACATTGGGTCCATAGTTTTTAAACAACGACTTGTTCATCCTCACACAAAGAGCTCAACAACATGAATTTATTATTTTCCAACCCCTCAGAAGAAATGTCGGTCTTACTAATTCCCATTGACAAACCCTGTTCCTCAGGAAGAATCACACATTCTATATCTCCATGCATATTTGACACATTGCAATTAGGATGTGGAACAACATAACTTTTATTCATTTCAGCTGTCTTACCTAGCCTTAACATTTGAACTCTCTTGAAGATAAGAAGATTTAAGTACCAGTGAAAATTTAGGAACATAAATGTTCTTCTTAGGAGCCTTCCAAACTTTCCTTTTCTTCCTATAATTGATGAGCCTTTATTAGAATCATCAACCCACTGAGCCTTTGCCTTATCGCCAAAAACTAAATTAACTGAAACATCTTTTGGAATGACCACATTTTCCTTACTAGTGTCTCCTCTGATTGCTTCCTTCTTTGAACAAGCATAGTTCAAATGACCAATCTTCCCACATATATAAGAAAACATAGAAATCTTTTTGTACACCACCTTTTGGAAAAACCGACCTTCCAATCCATCAACCCAAACCCCCAAAGGCAATTGCTTGTCAAGCTCCATATGAACGCATACCCTTGCAAACTCCATCCTCCCCCATTGAAACATGTTTCCATCTAGCATAAGAGGAGTACCCAACAAGGATGCAATTCTAGCTACATTAATATCATTCCAAAAATAAAGAGGAAGGTTCGGCTTTACCCACACCGACGATGAAAGGCCTTTTAAAGATGTAGGAGTAAATTTAGAACTCCATTTATCAAGACCAACTATAAGTCCATTTACAAACTAAGGTCCACCTAATAGCACATTTTCCATTGCCTCCAAGGTTAAAAAAGAACATAATACCCACCCCATGCCAAGAACAGTGAGATGAAATTTTCATAAAGAAGACCATTGTGTCTTAACTCTCCTTCAACCAAATGGATCGGAACCTCCTTTCCAATGACCTTTACCACCACATCAAATCGAAGTCATTCAGAGTTTGCAATCACATTCGGGTTATGCAACTTTACCTCTAACCCATCATCAGTAAGAAACGATTCATCTTTTGAAAGGTTGATTTTAATATAAGGCTTCTTCAACCAAGTATTAACCCCATTTGATACATTTGGAAAAACAACTCCATTAAAACTCAGAGTTTCAGCATTATGAGTTTTCTTTTGAACCAAATCATAAACATCTGATGTGCCTCCTTCAATGTTATGACATGAAGGAACTCCCTCTACATTCAGATTAAATTTTGGCACAGTATTCTTGAATCTGTTCATAATTAAATCCATTCCAGATGCAGATGATGCTTCACAATCATTCAATTTGAATGTTGCTAATGGACGAGGAGTTTTGGAAATCTCAGACTTTGCAATTTATTTCCCCTTACCAATAACTGGTGGATTGAGGATTACCAGCCCCATAGAAGGTTCTTTGATAATCAGCATCCCATTCTTGATTAACACATCTTGAATACCAATGGAAGGCTCCGATCATCTTGAATTGAAGATACAAGTCGATGGAGATACAAAATTATTCATAATCCATCCACCCAGAGTGGTGGCCGAAGGCGTAGGAGGCATTGCTGATGATCCCGCCAAGCAGCAAATTTGAATTTTCTCTCTAATGAAAATGGGAGTTTCTCTCTCTAGCCAAAAGATCAAACTCCAGTGTAATAACGAATTAATTAGCTTAATAACCCAAATAAAAATTTAAAATTTAAAACTACATAAATGAAAGATAATGCATCTGAATTCAAAAATAAATTGAAATTATCAAAGTTATAATGCTAATTTGAAAAATCATGAATAATTAGCCTAAGTAATTATCCTCGTCCTTTCTTGAATTGTGTTTATCCACTATGAGTGCATGTGTAGGTTTTGACTTTTGATTTTTAGAAATGAATAATATATCATTTAGAGATTAGTTATGCTAGTAGGTAAATTAGAAGTTCATTAGTACACCATTATATATATTAGTTCACTTATCTTATTCTATTTGATTTAAGTATTAGGATGCTTTTTGGAATTGAGCTTCAGTGGATACCAAATTTTGAATGTACTTATCTTTTTTTCTTTTTCAACATCCACTTTTATTTTTTCATGTTTTTTTCTTATAGATCATCCAGTATAATTCTATGAACATCCCAAACTATCCTAGATGATCAGCTATATTTCTTCATATCATCCTGATTTATCTCCTGGATATTTTGAATTATTTGCTAGATGATAATGTCTGATTTTGAACTAATTGTATAGGATGATATCCAAATCGACCTAAATGATTAGAACAAACTTTGTGTTCTTATCATACAGGAAACCTTGATCATCATGGCTAGAAGGGTTGATTTAAACTAATCGTATAGGGCGATTGATAGATCATCCTGGATGATCTTTGATGGCAAGCTGAAAGTTAGAACATTTTTTAAATCCTTCTATTTAAGATCTCTTATTTGTTGATGATAAAATATTTTATTTTTTTCCTAACTTGAGAGAGCTTAGAGAAGAAGAAAGAGAGCTTGGGAGAGAAAGAGAATCTTATGAGGTGTTCACAAAGGTTGCTCCAAGTAAGGATTCAAGTTGTCTTCTCTAGTCATCGTCCTTGGCTCCTTAGTGGCTCTAGGGAGGTTTTCATCAGCACTAGATCAAGGTTTTCTGCCCGCTTCAGGAGGAAGCAAAAGGACTCTAGGTTCTCTTCCTTACCAGGGTTGGTGAAAAGATTTTATAAGGGCTTCTCTGCCTTGGTGTAGGAGCAAAATGAGAGACACTATAGTTTTAGTGTAATACCTATAGGAGAGGCTCCGAGGAGTGGATATAGGTCAGGTTGATTGAACCACTATAAAACTCTAGTGTGTTCTTTCTATTTTTATTCCTACACCTAATTTTTGTATTATTTATTCTTGATTATTTGTGTAGTTGAAATATCATAATTCTATTTCTATGAAATTATTTTGCTTCAGCCTTGGGATAAAAGTAGTTTGTTTTAAAATATTAAAAATCTTTAAAAGATTTTCATTGTTGTTTAAGTAATTTTTTTAAAAAATACCAATTCACCCCCCCCCCCTCCTGGTTAGTCTCAGGCTAGTTCATAAGGGATTAATAACCCTATTGAACTTTTAAGTGGTATTAGAGTAGGATTAAAAATATCTAGTTTTACAAAACATTGAATTAAAGATCCATGGCTAATTTTTGTAACTGAAACATGGTGGGAGGGTATTCCATTACTCGACCACATTTATTTGCTAATATACCATTTGATTTTTGAAAAACTCAGATGTCAACCTTTTTGCAATCTATAGATTATCTCATATGGATTCTTGTAAAAGAAGGTTATTCTACACCAACATGTGAAGTTAATGGCATAAAAACTTAACTTCCTTTTTCTGAATGGATTTTTGTTGATAGAGATCTAGCACAACTTAATGTAAAATATTTAAACTATTTTTTTCGTGCACTAAAATCTGAAGATTACATATGTGTTTCAACATGTGCAGCTAGTAAAGAAATTTAGGATAGATTATGCATTACTTATGAAGGCACAAGTGAAGTTAAGCAATCTAAGTTAAATATTTTACTTCATGAATATGAAATTTTTTGTATGAAATCTAGTGACTCAATATCTAAAATGTATATTAGGTTTACACAAATAGTCACCTCCTACATGTCTTAGGAAGAGAGCTAACAAACTATGAGAAAGTTAATAAAATTTTGAGATTTTTATCTTTTTTCTTTGATGCTAAGATTATTGCTATAATGGAATCCAAGGATTTAAATATTTATTATATAAATAACTTACTTTCATCACTCATTGCTTATGAGTAAGGAGTGAACCAAACATAACTTGATATAGGGGAGAAAAAAAAATGGACAATACTATAGCCTTAAAGGCTAATAATTCTGACACTAATACTTTGTGTTATGAGAATTATGATATTGCCTTAATTACAAGGCAATTCAAAAGCTTTTTGAGAAAGGTAAGAATAGAAAGAATTCTAAAGGTTCTTCTGATGTGATTTTCTTTGAATACAGAAAACTAGGACATATAAAATCTAATTGCCCTACAGTTAGGGCTCACCCAAGTAATGAGAAGGATGAGGAGAAACTCAAGTTCAAGAAGGGCAAGCTAAGAACCCAAAAGACTTTTTTGGGCAGATTTTGCATCTAACTCCTCTGAAACTAAAGTTGACGAGGAGATAACAAACTTGTGTTTGATGGCAGATGATCATCTTGGTCACTTTGACTAAGAAGAGGTATGTGAATTAACATACGATCAATTGCTTGAAGTTTTTGAGAAAATTCATTCATCTTATAGAAAAATTAAAAATCACATGCTAACTTCAAATTGGAATTTCTAAACTTACAAAAAGAGCATGAAGTTTTGATTAAAGATCATTCTACTCTGGATAGAAATCATATGACTTTGTTGGATGAATTTGACTCGTTGAATGCAAAGCATCTTGATTTAACAAATGAGCATGATTCCTTGAAAAGTTAACATGTTGAGCTAGAAAATGTATATAAAGACTTAGATACTCTTGTAATTGATTTAGATAGTAGAGACATGTTTTGAAAATAGAAATTTTAATTCTTGAAAATTAAAATAAGTTTTTAGAAGCTGAATTAACTTCTTTCAAAGAAAATAAAAAATCATCTACATTGCTTGAGTTTCATAATCCATCAGATCAGCATGCATCATTTAAACCGAAGAAAAGGCATTATAACCTGAATAGATTAGTAAACCCTTTTCCTGGTGTTAGATTATTTCTTATGACATGTCAGGACATATCTCACACATATGAACAATTCATCATAGAATACATTTAGTGTGGAGACCTAAAGTTTAAAATTCACAGCATTATATGCATGAATTTCATTCTTTTTTTCATAAGATGGGACCCAAACCCATTTTGGTTCTCAAATCTAACATCTGATGATTTTGTATGAGTGCTCTCACACAAGACCTTGTGAGAGCATGTGATACCTAGATAGCGAATGCTCATGCCATATGATTGGAGATGCTAATCAATTCATTTTACTAGAGGCCAGGGCTGGAAGCAAGGTCACTTTTGGAGATAACACCAATAAGAATGTGGTGGACACATTTATAATTGAGAACTCTAAGAACTTTTAGATTAAAAAATGTTTTACTTGTTGAAGCCTTAAAACATAATCTGCTAAGCATAAGCCAGTTGTGTGACAAAGGTTACATAATTAAATTTCTAAATGCTAGCTACATCATAAGCCTGAATAAAAAAAATGTGCTATATGAAAAATATTAAATAATGTTTACATGCTAGATTTAAATTCTGTTAATTCTGATGACACCCTTTGCCTGAAAACTATTGTTGATGAGTCTTAGTTGTGGCATAGGAAGTTGTATCACTTAAAGCATCCAACTTGAATTTTGTTGATAATATCCCCATCTATTTCACTGTCACTCTGAATAATATATCCACTATATCTAAAACGTGTACTCTTATTAATGACTTGATTTCCCAAAGTCACAATCATCTCACTAGGTTTATTACTACTAAAATTGCACTACATATATTCTATTTTAGATCTACTAAAGCAAAAACCTTCAGACTCTAAAATTGACCTCTATAATTTAAGTTTACCATTAACTCCCTCTCTATTCTTATCAACAAAAAGAATATCATTAGCAAAAAGCATACACCAAGGTACATCCTCTTGTAAATGTATAGTGAGAACATCCATGACTAAAGAAAAAAAGATATGGGCTTAAGGCTGATCCTTGATGTAACCCAACCGAACTAAGGAAAATACTTGGTTAAACCACCTTGTGTTTGAACACAAGTAAAAGCTCAGACATACATATCTTTAATGATTTGAGTATAAACATTATCAACTCCTTTCTTTTCAATAACTCTCCATAGCACTTCTCTTGGAACTTTATCATGTGCTTTTTTCTAAATCAATAAATATCATATGTAGATCCTCCTTATTTTCTCTATATTTCTCCATCAAACCTCTTAATAAATTTATGTCTTGCATAGTCAACCTACACGACATGAATCCAAATTGATTTAAGAAATAATAAAATCATGCAACAACCTATGTTGTATAACTCACTCCCATAGTTTTCAAGTTTGATATGAAAGTGCTATGATATCACTTGAAAGTTCGACAGGAATGTTAAGCCCAAATGAACTAGTCCCAAGTCTAATCAAGAGGGGGGTGAATTGTTATTTTTAAAAAATTATTTAAGCAAAAGAAAAATAACAACGAAACTAAGATTCACCATAGAAATTAAAGTGTGAAAATTAAATCTGAAAGCACACATTAGATTTTATAGTGGTTTGTTCAACCTGACCTACATTCACTCTCCGGAGCCTCTCCTCTGAGTATTGCACTAAACATAGTGTCTCTCCTTTTGCCCCCACAGTAAGGCAGAGAAGCCTGTACAAAAACTCCTTCCACTAACCCTGGTGAGGCAAAGAACCCAACTCTTTTTGCTTCCTCTAGAAGCAGGCAGAGAACCTAACTCCTTTTGCTTCCTCCTGAAGCAGATAGAGAACCTCGATCAGATGCTTAAGTAGACCTCTCTAGAAACACCAAGGAACCAGGTATGACGGCCAGAGAATACGATGATGGATCCTTACTTTGAGCAACCTTTGTGAAACCCCTCACAAACTCCCCCTCACAAGATCCTCTCTCTCTGCCCCTTGCTCTCCCTCTCCTCTTGGCTCCATTAGGTCAGAACAGTAGTAAAAGATCTCTCTTTGAGAAAATAAGAGAGCTTTTAAATAAGGGCTCCAAATTAGCCCTAATTAGCAACTAATCATCAAAGATCATCCAGGACGATCGACTGATCATCCAGGACGATCGACTGATCATCCTATACGATTAGTTCAACTCAACGAATATTGGTCAGACCATTGCCACGGATGGATGTCTAGATGATGGAAAAAAAGACTAGATCTTCTAGGCTGATTAATACAACATGATGATTAACATCCAGAACATTACCCGGAATGGACGTCTGGATGATGGAAAAATAACTTGATCATCCAAATTGATTTTCGATCATCCCGGATGATTAGTTCAATTTAGTACATATCATTTAGAGCATCGCCCTGAATGGAACCAGGCTGATGTTTGATCGTCCATGAAGAACTAAGGTTTATGAACTGATCATCCCGACTGATCCTACGATTGTCCATGATGATATGATCGAGCAATCAAACCTTAATTACTTTCCTTAATTACCATATTAATTTAGTATAATTATAATGCATCGTTATAGATGATGCCCGAGATGATATCTAAAAGTAAAAGATACCTAAATAGACCTGTTGGTAAATTCTTTTTGATTTGAGCTTATCATCCTGGCCAATACTAATATCATCCAGGACTATGCACTTAATTACGACTACCTTAACAAGGAAGCCCTAATTAGGATTTCTATTTTTAACTAATCATCCAGGCCAATTTTTGGATCATCTTGGATGATGTAATCAAAAATAGAAGGCTCTAAAATAGTCAAAAAAATTCTTCCAAGTATGTGTGCAAGGTTACTTAGCATTAGAACACACATTATTATAAAGGACTCAAGAAAAGGTAAAAGACACATGTTTTACATTACAAACTGACTCAATCCTAATCTACCCAATCATAAGCAGGTTCAATTTATAGTTTGATCTTGTGGACCTAAAATATTAGTAGGTAAGGCAGTCGTAGAGAAACAGAAGTGTTTACTATCATCAAAATTATATTCCTTAAAAATAGATTTATAATAATCTCTCCCCTTTTAATGATGGTCAATAATTAAATAATTAAAACTAAATAAAACACAAACATAAGTGAAAATAGTATGATAAGATAACTCAAACACTACTCCCCCGTTTGACATCATAAAAAGGAGGAAAAAAATAGAAAAGAAAAAGTAGAAAGAATACGAAAAAGAAGAACGAAAGCAAAGTTTTTTTTTTATCAAAGCATGAGTATGACAAAGTCTCTATATGATTGATTTTAAAGACTTGTAAGAATAATGAGTTAACATCATCGAAATTCAAAAATGTTAGAATATATGATCCTGTTAACCTTAGCCTCGGACTTCTCTCAGGGCAAAATCATCTTTTTAAAATAAAAGACCTAAATAAAAAAAAACCTAATTAGATAAGAAAAAGAGATCCGTTCAAAACTTAGTTCCAGAAAAAAATATCTTATAGAATAATATATTAAAGTAATTTATCACAATTAAGAAATTTGAAATTAAGCCTTAGAATATATCAAGTGATATATGAGTTCTTCTAAGTTTTAAAAGTTTGAAAGAGAAGAGAGATTGCTTTTGATGGGCTCATTTTATGCCTTTTATCAATTGATTGATGCACTTTGCACATCTATTGATTTTTTATACACTTTGTGTATATTTCTCAATTTGGTGCTATTGCACATCTTTTGATTTTGCATCATTGGCCACTTTTTTTGATAAGCTAGATCCCTTTTCAAAATGTTGAGATTCGTTCACAATGAATTAGGTTGTTAAACCTAAGCTTATGTCCTAGTGGCTAACCAAGAGGGGGGGGGGGTGAATTAGTTATTAAAAAATTTTATCCCTCTTAAAATTTGAAAATGAAAAACTAGTTTTAGTGAGTTTTTCTAGCAAACATTTTTCAACTATAATGTTAAACAGAAAATTATAAAAGTAAAAATGCAACGGAAAATAAAGACACAAAATTTATAGTAAAAGACATAAGATTTATAGTGGTTCGGTCAAAACCAGACCTACATCCACTCCCCGGAGGCACCCTCCGAGTAATGCACTAATACCACTAGTGACTCTCCTTTAGTACCCACTGCAAGGCGGAGAAGCCTTTATAAAAACTCTTTTCACCACTACAAGGTGCGGTAGAGAACTGTCTTCCTTTTATACTTATCCCCAGTGTTGGCAGAGAACCGTCCGTCCTTTTATACTCTCCTAGTGTGGGCAAAGAAACCTTCATCCATTCACACTCTCCTAGTGTGGGCAAAGAACCCTTTGGCTGTTCACACTATCCTAGTGTGAGCAGAGAACCCTTCGACTGCTCACACTCTCCAAGTGTCGGCAGAGAACCGGATCTCCTTGACAAATTTTCTCACAGGAAATCTAGAAGGAAGAAAGAAAAGAGTGAAGTAATCCCAAATCACAAGTAGAGATTCTTATATTTGAACACCAAGCGAAGCCTTCACACTCCAGTGGTAGGAATCCTCATTTGAATGCTCTCTCACACTCTCTCCTTTACTCTTCTTTTAATAGCCATGAAGATCAAATGGTGAAAAAGATTTGGTGGCAGTCTAAATTGGATTATATATAGGAGAGACTAGAAAAACCGTCCAAAACTGCAAATTTTCAAGTCAACACGAAATGGATCATCCCGTACGATCGTGGATCATCCCGGACAAAAGTGTCAAAAATGATCCTTATGTATATTGGTACGAACTATGTTCATACACGATCATCATCCCGTACGAACTAGGTTCGTCCGGTACGATCAGTTACATAGGTCGGTTCCCTAATAACTACAGGACATAACCAACTGTGGTAAGTCGGTTCACATCGTCCTGGGACAAACAGGGATTCATCCGAACGAAGTTTTTATAGAGGGCAACTCATCCTGGTATGATTATAAGTTTCATCTGAACGAAATTTTTACAGAGAAGAAATCATCCTGGGACGATTTGGATTTCATCTGGACGAAATTTTTACAGAGCCCAATTCGTCCTGGCACGATTATACATTTCTTCTGAATGAAATTTTTACAGAGCCCAACTCGTCCTGGGATGAAAATAATTTCGTCCTAGATGATCAGGACTTAGAAAAATTTCCTCCAAATCCTGTTCGTTCCATTGCTTGTATAAGGAGATAACTGACTTGATCGTCCCGTACGATCAGTATAAATTTTATAAGATCTTCTTAAGTGTGTATGTGTGTGTGTTTATTCACTCAATTATAATAACTCCCTTTCAATTCAAAGAATAATTTTAAGGCTTCAATTTACAAAGAATTGTATGTTGAATTTGATTTGAAGTCTTCATAGTTTGGAGTTTGAACTTCCTGAAATGTTAGTACACACAAGAGCAAAAATAAATCTTCAAAAAAAAGTGTTAGGAGATAACTACATATAAAACAATAATGTTTTGAATCATTAAAACTATACAATTTGTAAAAATGTAAAACATGCAAATAGCAACTCTCTTAACAATCTCCCCCTTTTTGATGATGACAAAACAATTATTTTTTGTAGGATTGTAAATTCTAAGAATCTCTTAAACTCCCCCTGAATTAATGAATGCATGAAAATAAGGAGGCATTAATTCAAAGATTATTTTTATTTTTCAAAAATTGTATACAAAATAAAACAACAACATAATCACAAAAACAGAATAAACACAAATATTAACACAAGATACAAGACTCACAAGACACACGACACAATTCAACAAACAATTTCTCCCCCTTTTTGACAACAGCAAAAAGTGAAGAAGAAAAAAAAAGACTTGAAATGTAAGCATGGATATGAAAATCATTTGATAATATAATCTTAACAGTCATTGAAATAAGTTATGCAAATAAAATTAAAACATTAG
>NW_021320061.1:1111-3402 GCF_001605985.2 Dendrobium catenatum | reverse complement strand
GAATACCCACTTAGTTCCAACTATACTTTGATCTTTTGGCATTGTAGTTAACTCCCAAATATTATTTCTTACAAATTGATCCAACTCTTCTTGCATGTCCAAAATCCAAAATTCATCAGAAAGTGCTTAATCAATATTAGTGGGTTCAATAGTTAAAATTAAGGCTGAATGATTGACTTCCTTATTTAATCCACGCCTAGTCCTTACACCCTCCCTTGGTTCACCTATGATCAATTCCCTTGGGTGATTTTTAAAAAATCTCAAATCTCTAGGCAAAGGGTTTTTTATCTCCAAATTTTCTTCCACATTTTCTTCCAAGTTCTCTTCCAAGTTCAATTTATCAATCTTTTGGGAGTTAATCTCAATTTCATCTTCTATAATATTTGGCTTTTCCATATTTTCAGATTCATCAAATAATACATGTGTGGTCTCCTCAATTACCAAAGTTCTTCTATTGAATACTCTATAAGATTTTCCAACACTTGAGTATCCAACAAAAATTCCTTCATCAAATTTTGGATCAAATTTTTGTAAGGCAGATTTTCCATTATTATGAATGAACACCTTGCAACCAAAAACATGCAAATGAGACAAATTAGGTGTTCTCCCTTTTAGCAACTTATAGGGTGTTTTATTTAACTTAGGTCTCACATTAACCTTATTAAGAACATAACATGCAATGCTAACCGCCTCATCCCAAAAATATTTAGGAAATGAATATTCTGCCAACATTGCTCGGGTGGCTTCTATTAATATTCTATTTTTCCTTTTGACTACCCCATTCTGCTGAGGGGTTTTAGGTGCAGAAAAGTTGTGATCAATTCCTTTCTCTTTACAAAATTCTTCAAATCTCTCATTCTCAAATTCTCCTCCATGATCACTTTGAATAAAAATAATTTAACACCCTAATTTCCTTTGAATCCAAGTCAAAAATTTTTTAAATTTCATAAATAATTCACTCTTATAAAATTGAAATCTAACCCATGTGAATCTTGAGTAAACATCCACAATCACAAATCTGTATACCTTCCCTCCTAGACTCACAGTTCCAACTGGTCCAAAAAGATCCATGTGTAAAATTTCCAATGGTTTGCTAGTTCTAAGATCCTTATTGGATTGGAAAGAGGACTTCACCTGCTTTCCTAATTGACATGCATCACAAAGGTGGTCCTTAGTAAAGTCTAGTTTTGGTATACCTCTCACTAAGTTCTTTTGGGTAATCCTTCTAAGATTTTTTATACTAGAATGACAAAGTCTCCTATGCCAAAGCCATGACTCATCAGATACAGTTTTCAAACAAAAAGAAGTTGGAGTTTGAATGCAATTTAAATCTAGCATATAAACATTATTTACCCTTTTTACATTCAAAACATCTTTACCATTTAGGCTTAATATGCAGCTAGTAGGAAAAAAATTTATACAGTAACCCTTATCATATAACTGACTTATACTTAACAAATTATGTTTTAAGCCTTCAACCAATAATATATTGTCTATGAAAAATTCTTAAAATTTCCAATCATACCTTTCCCAACCACCTTCATTGTGGTATTATCTTCAAGCGTAACCCTGCCTCCACTCCTAGCTTCCAGCGTTATGAATTGAGCAGTATCTCCAGTCATGTGCTTTGAACATCCGCTATCCATATACCATATGCTCTCACGAGGTCTTCTGTGAGAACGTCCCTGCAAAATTATCAAATGTTAGACCTAGGAACCCAAACAAGTTTGGGTTCTCCTTTTGGCAATTTATAATCAGATGCATGTATGATATGTCTAGGTTTATACATCTTAGGTCTCCTCACCAAATTAGTTTTCATCTTCAAAGAACAAGTGTGAGCTATATGTCCAAGTAATCCACAATTATTAAATTTGACATTAAGAAATGGATTCCTATGTCTTCTACCATTTATCTGTCTATTTAGAGATTGCATAAATTTAGGATACAAAATAGGATTAGTAAAATCTTCAAATCTAGGGGGTATCCTACTATCCTCGAGAGCTTTTATTTTTAACTTATAAAATGAATTCATATCTTCCAAGATTCGATTCATATAATTGATTCGATATGTTTCCTCTTCGATTCATCTTTAAAGTTTTTAAATTCTTTTTCAAGATCAGCATAGGATGATTTTAAATTCCCATGATTTTTATTCAAGTCATCAAACTCATCAAGTAGTTTCATATAGTTTTCATCTATTAAGGTATGATCTTTCCTAAGGATTTTATGTTCCTTTTTAAGTTCTTCAAATTTTAGACTTAGACTAGTATGCATTTTCTTCATTTTTCTAT
>NW_021320061.1:0-1011 GCF_001605985.2 Dendrobium catenatum | reverse complement strand
CGGCCAAGACAGGGGAGACGCCGGGCTTGGCTAGTTCGCGCGAACGGGAGTCGGTCCGTACATTGGGCTCGGCGGAGCTACAGTCGGACGGGGCAGTGGGCTCGGGTCCGGTCTCCCTTGGCTCACGCGGGAGAGGGAGAGGGGGCAAGAGCTTCGGCTCTTGAGTTCCGACCGAAGGAGGCACGGGAGAGCCTTTGGTCTCCGTGCGATCGAGGAGGAGAAACCAGAAGCACGGAGAGGGATCGGGAGAGAATGAGAGAACCGGGAGAGAGAAGGCGTGGGTGAGAATTTTGCCTAGCTCAGAGCTTTCGTTCCAAGTAAATTGAGCACGACACCGAAAAAGGAAGCCCGCCAACTCTTGTCGTCGTGCTTCAGCCTTCAAAAATTTCCTCAAGCGTCTTCCCCCACTGCTCGATGTCTGCTCTAGACACAGAGGATCGCATGCAAAGCGGGATTTCGGCTGAAGCAGCGATCTCGGTCGATCGTGGCCGTCGAGGTAACTTCTCGATTTAGGAAGTAGATTCAAAACGTAAAGAAAGTCAAATGGATTTTAATGGTGTCAAACAGGGCTGAATCAAATTAAAATAGGCTAAGATTGGGTCAAGCTCGTGTCCAATCTTGACTCGATTCGAGTCGATTTTGGTTCAAGCCGGCGCGACGAATTTAATTGAACGAAATTAAATTTAAAATAAGCATCAATTTAAATCCAATTAAGTACGACATGATGAAAACAAACCAATCGAGTATAATTGAATGCATTCGAGTCTGATCCGGCTCGAGTCGGGTCGATTCGAGCTCAGATTGGGTTCGACGAGATTCAATTAGATCGATCGAACGAGCTCGAGCACATGTTCGAGCCAAAATCGAGGTCAACAAAACAATCTAGACTCAATGTCTTGTTGCATGATTATGAATTGTTTAGCATGAAACCTAATGAATCCAATTCTGACATGTACACAAGATTCACACAAATAGTCACATCTTTGCATGCACTTGGTAGGGAACTAATGA
>NW_021320060.1:836716-850846 GCF_001605985.2 Dendrobium catenatum | reverse complement strand
GACGCGAATTTACAAACTCTACCGCCGCGTATTTTCTAACACCCAACAGTTTGGCGCCGTCTGTGAGAACAACTATCCCACTACTTCGAGTACTGCTACGATGGTGAGTAGGCGCAGCAGTCGCTTGGTTGGAGCTTCTCGCTCCAACTCTCGTCAGTCCAGAAACTCATCTATTAACCATAGACGACCAATCTCAGTATGTTTGCACCCGGGGGGAAAAATGTTGCCGGCGAAAGGACCTCAGGGCCTTCTTTGGAAGAAAGGATCCGGAAAATGGAAGAATCTCAGAACGAGATTCTTCAACTCCTCCTGGAGAATCGACAGCCTGAATTAGCACGACAGGAGGAAGTTTTCCTCCCCCAAAATCCACCACGGGTTGAGGATGTCCAATTCGGACATCCTCAAGCAGAAGTTCATCTCCCCCCACTTAGAAGATTTCCTCAGTCTCGACAGGATAACGAACTTGCCGATACGGCAAGTTCTACACATCCTCCACCTTCGATTCGACAGACTCGCATCCTCCCAAATCTCCCTGAAAACTCTGCTCAACCACATGGAGCAGAGCTCCCTCACGACGCCCTGCGTCACGAACTGCGAAAATTAGTAAGGGAATAATTCCCCCAATGAGATATGAGACAAACTCTCCGACAGAGAGACTTTCAAGAATCTTCACCTCTAACTGAGGCCATACTGCAACACCCAATTCCGGCTAGATTTAAGCTACCTAGCATCGAGTCTTACAATGGGACGTCCGACCGTACGAGTATATCGACTACTATAGAACCATTATGCACATTCAACGAGCTTCGGACGCTTTCCTCTGCCAAGTCTTTCCTGCCACTCTCAAAGGACAGGCTCACACATGGTTTTACTCGCTTCCATCAGGAACAATCCCTTCCTTTGTGAAATTAGCAAAAGCTTTTGTCGAGCAATTCGTAGCCAACCGAAGGATTGCTAAGGATTCCTCCCACCTCTCTGGAATCAGCCAAAACGAAGGAGAATCTTTAAAGGAGTATTTTCAGTGATTCTCCACTGAAGCTCGATAAATCCCAGGAGTAGATCCTGAACTATTGAGGGGAGTCTTCCTTGGAGGTCTTCGCCCTGGCCCCTTCTATTTGGCACTTATGCGCGACTCCGTTCCATGATATGCCGATTTAATTCACCGAGTGGAAGCACAAATCTCGGCGGATGAGGCTATAAACGCCCATAGGAAACAGTTCGAACAATCTACTAGAAAATGCAAGGAAGCGCCAGGAACGGATAATTCCTCGCAATGAAAGAAGCAAGGGAAGAACAATCTACCCCCGAGACCTCCGTTGCCGCGACGAGAGCCTCGACAAGAGAAAGAATACACTACTCTCAAAACTTCTCGAACAAATGTGCTAATGGCTGTTCGAGATCAGGATACGGTAAAGTGGCCACATCCCTTGAAACCAAACACATGAAATCAGGGCCAATACTGTCATTTCCATCGTAGCCGTGGTCACACTACCGAAGCTTGCAGACAACTGAAGGAGGAGATTGAAAGGCTTATCCGCCAAGGTTATCTCCGCCAGTTTATTCAGAATCCTCCTCCCCGAGAGGAAATTAGTCCCGCTGGGGGGCAAGAATGATAGCAGAGGCCACCGGTAAACAACCGAATCGCAGTTGGAGAAATTGAGACAATAGTTGGAGGCCCTCTGCTATCCAATAAATTTTTTTTAGATTTGGACAAAACTCCGACCCCAAAGAAAGCTCGTGTAGATCACTCCAACTTTTGATGATTCCGACTTGGAGGGAGTAAAAACCCCTCACCAAGATCCGCTCGTTATAAATGCAGGCATAGGTGACCCGTGCTACAACGTTAAGAGAATTCTTGTAGACAACGGCAGCTCTGTGGACGTCTTGTTCTACTCTGCCTTCCTCAGCATGGGCCTCACAAGAGAGAAACTCCAGCCCGTTGCAGGCCCTTTATACGGGTTCGATAATCGACCTGTACGAGCAGAAGGGATAATTAGTCTCCCAGTTGTACTTGGAGAATTTCCCCGGCAATCCACACACTATATTCAATTCATTGTTGTAAAGTCTGAATCGGCTTACAATGCTATCTTTGGAAGGCCGCTCCAATCAATTTTTGGGATTGTCACCTCTATCCCTCACCTCAAATTGAAGTTCCATACTCCAACAGGAATTAGTGTGGTACGCGGAGATCAGCAAGCAGCACAAACCTGCTATCTCAGGCAGGTCAGAACACACCCGGCCGATACTCTAAACATAGAGGATTTTGATCTCCGAAGCGAGGATATACCTCAGAGAGCCTCACCAGTAGAAGAACTCACCACTGTATCTATCTTTGAAGAACATCCTCAAAAGACGGTGCAGATTGGGTCGCTTCTCTCAGAAGTCGAGAAGAAAATATTCACATATTTTGTACGAGAAAATCAGGATATTTTTGCATGGAGTCCGGCGAATATGCCCGGAATTGACCCCGAAGTAATTGTGCATTCCCTTAAGGTCAATCCTGCAAACAAACCAATCATCCAGAAGAAGCGAAATTTCGCGCCAGATCGTCAGCAGGCAATCGAACAAGAGGTGGACAAACTTCTGAAAGCCGGTTCATATGAGAAGTGCATCATCCTAACTGGCTGGAAAATGTCGTCTTGGTTAGAAAAGGGAGTGGCACTCGGAGAATGTGCATAGATTATACTGATCTCAACAAGGCCTGCCCAAAAGACAGCTTTCCCCTTCCACGTATCGACCAATTAGTCGATACCACCTCTGGTCATCAAATGTTAAGTTTCATGGACGCATATTCTGTCTACAATCAAATCAAGATGAATCCAACCGATGAAGAAGCAACAGCATTTCAAACAAAGACAGAGGACGGTACTGTTATCGGGTAATGCCTTTCGGGCTCAAGAATGCTGGAGCAACTTATCAACGCCTCATGAATAAAATCTTCAAAACCCTTATTGGGCGTAACATGGAGGTATATTTCGACGACATGTTGGTTAAGAGTCTTGAAAAGTCTCAACATATCTCTGACTTGGAGCAATGCTTCTGTCTGTTGAGGCATTATAATATGCGACTCAACCCCACCAAATGCGCCTTCGGAGTTGCTTCTGGGAAATTTTTGGGTTTTATGGTAACCCATAGAGAAATTGAGGTCAATCCCGAAAAGATCAAGGCATTAAGCGATATGGTGCCCCCGAAGAATATCAAGGAAGTCCAAAGGCTGAACGGGAGAATTGCAGCATTGTCACGCTTCCTAGCGCGTTCAGGAGACAAATATCTCCCCTTCTTCAAAATACTCAGAGGTGCCCGCAACTCTGGTTTTCAGTGGACGGACGAATGCCAAGAAGCCTTCGAACAGCTACGAAAGTATTTGGCCTCCCCGCCGTTACTTTCCAAACTGACGTTAGGAGAAAAGTTGTATTTATACATAGCTGTTTCGGCCCAAGCCATCAGTTCCGTCCTAGTACGGGAAGAAAATGCTACACAACGCCCTGTTTATTATGTCAGTAAAATCCTATCTGAGACGGAGGGGCGTTATCCCTTAGCAGATAAGACAGCATTGGTGTTGGTTTATTCCGCCAGAAAACTACGCCCCTACTTCCAAGCCCACTCAATAGGAGTTTACACAAATCTGCCGCTGAAAAGTATCCTGCAAAAACAGGAAGTATCGGGTAGGCTCGTCAAGTGGTCCGTAGAACTTGGCAAATTCGACATTCACTACTTGCCTAGACCCGATATAAAATCTCAAGCACTCGCAGATTTTGTGGTTGAATGCACCGTCCCAGCATCTAATGTTCAACCAAATACTTTGCCTTCTCCTCTGCATTGGACGTTGTATGTTGATGGGTCCTCGGGAAGTTCTGGCGCAGGAGCTGGAATTCTGCTAATATCTCCACAGAAGATTACTCTTGAGTATGGGCTCTGACTCAAATTCCCGGGAACAAATAACATGGCATAATATGAAGCTCTTATTGCTGGGCTAAAGCTAGCAATCGATTGTGAAGTGCAGAATCTGGTAATCCACACCGATTCACAATTAGCTGCATCCCAAGTAGAGGGAGAATTCGAGATCCACAATTCGCAAATGGCCGAATACTGCAAGATTGCAAAACTACTTTTTACCCGAATAGGAGAATATCAGATCATACACATTCACCGAGAGCAAAACGCGAGCAGATGTTCTTTCAAAGCTTGCGACATCAACAACAGGAGACATCTACAAGAGGAAGCATGTTGAGGAAATCCACTTTCCTAGCATTCAAGGTCCATGGGTTATACAATCGATCAACGAAATAAGGGAGGAGTCTTGGATCAATCCTATTTTGTCTTTCTTACAAAATGGGATACTGCCTGAAGAACCCATGGCTGCAACAAGACTTCGAAGACGAGCAGCAAATTTCACCATTATTGGTGATGAACTATACAAGCGCTCTTTCACCGGGCCATATATGAAGTGTCTCCCACCTTCAGAAGCTGATTATGCGCTTCGAGAAGTTCATTCCGGAGTATGCGGCGAGCACCTTGGAGGAAGAACTTTGGCCTATAAGATCATGAAGCAGGGGTTCTATTAGCCTACAATGAAACAAGACGCACTTGAGTTTACACGAAAGTACGTGAACTGCCAATTGCATTCCAACCTCACCCATACTCCAGCTCTAGAACTTGCATCTCTTCAAAGTCCCTGGCCTTTCGCCCAGTGGGGAATCGACATAATGGGGCCCTTCCCTATAGCCACAGGACAACGAAAATTCATCATCCTGGCTGTAGACTATTTTACAAAATGGGTGGAAGTAGAGCCCTTGGCAAAAATCACTGAAGTGAACGCCAAAAAATTCTTATGGAAGAATATAATTTGTCATTTCGGTATTCCAGCAAAGGTCATCACCGACAATGGAACTCAGTTTACTGGAAAAATCTTTACGTCTTTTTGTAAAGATTTTCACATTCAGCTCGTCCACACAGCTGTTGCCCATCCTCAAACAAATGGGCAAACAGAAGTCACAAACCGAACAATTTTGAAAGGGCTGAAGACACGCCTAGGGAAGGCTGGGGGGCAATTTGTTGAAGAACTCCCAAATGTCTTATGGGCTTACCGCACCACAGCCAGAACACCTACAGGAGAGACTCCATTTAACCTCTGTTTCGGCACAGAAGCAGTCATACCAGTGGATATAGGAGTCCCGAGCAATAGAGTTCAGACCTTCGACTTCAGTAAGAATGAGGAAAAACTTAGGACGAATTTAGACCTCCTCCCCGAGGCAAGAGATATAGCCTCACTTAAGACCGCTGCATACCATCAACGGATCGCTCGTCACTACAATTGAAGGATAAAACCTCAAACTATTTCCCTTGGATATTTAGTTCTGCGAAGCCTTGAAGCTGCTAGAAAAGGCCCTCAACGTAACAAGCTTTCCCCCCTATGGGAAGGTCCTTATTTGGTAGCAGCTATGGTCAAGCCTGGAACCTTCAAGTTAAAAGACGCGAATGGAAAGACACTTCCCCCAACTTGGAATGTGGACAACCTTTGCAAATACTATCAGTAGAAGATTGATGTCACTATTTGTTATGTGTAATGTCGTTCGTAACTTTCGTTTTGCTTTGTAACTGTTCCTTGTATTTTCTTTAAGGTTTTTGTATGTTGTCGTAGAAGAACACTTGTTTTTGTATCCCTAAGTTTAATAGGGAATTATCGTACTGTTTTATATAATACAGTAATGTGATGTTTGCTTTGTCATTGCATTGTCTCTTCTATTCTGAGCTTCCTCTTATGATTCGAGAAATACACAACTCATGTTGTATCTCAATCAATAAACGACTAATCCCAGGGGGATCTAGTCCGACCTCTTCCACACAGATTAAAATCATCAAGCAAATGCTTTGATTAACAACCTCGGATAGGTCAAAGTGTCCCAAAGCGGATATCTCTCGCATTCGTGCAGGTTAGAAAAAACTTCCTCAACATTTGAGTTAACATATATAAAGAAGAAAATTGTCTTTTTCATATAAACCCACGAACATCAAATACATCATCCAAAAATAGCAACACACGAACAATCATCATGACAAAAGTAAAAGCGACACGGAAAGCATCAAAATAATTCTACAGGATCTCAAGATCATCCTCGTTGTCCTCTTCCAACGCGAAGATCCTTTGCATATCACTCTCCAATTCTTCACCGCCAGAATCTGGAGAAGGATCACTAGAAGCTTGGCTTGGAGTTAACCCCTCAATGTCCCCTCCGTTTCTGCGTTTCACGGCGCGAACGCCCTTCATAAAGCCTTTAATAAAACCATCCTGCATGAGCTCCTCTTCTAAGGCCTTCACCTCCAAGTCGTAAAAATAATCGCTAGCTTCCTGGACTTGATCCTTGATAAAGATCTTAAAAGCATAAGATCTTTTGAACTCCTCTACGGCTGAAGATGGTGACAATTGAGCTACCTTCTCCGACAATTTGTTCAGAAGTTTCTTATTCTCGACCTCAAAGGCTTGTATATTTTTCAGTTGTTGGTTGTTTGTTGGCTCTGCCTCCACTAACTGTATATGCAAACGATCCATCCGCTCATTCTGAGAAGAAGATGAAGCAATCTTGTTCGCCAATTCTGCTCTACATTCATCAAGCTGACTCTCCACTGACTCCATTTCTTTCACCCTGCCGCCGTATTTCTTCTTGTATTCTCCCTGGAGGTATTTGACCTTCACAAACTCATCGTTCCAGATATCTAAGATTTTGTTCGCCTAGAGGAACTGTGCAAGAAAAAGATAAGTGAAAAGTATATCCTCAAAATTAAATGTAAAAATGATAGAAACGAAAAGAAGGTGAACTCACCAAGTCTTCGATCCGTCGATGACCGATGCACTTATGTTTCAGCACATCCTCGGGAATGTATATCTTAGACGGAGAAAAGCAAGGGGCCGTGCCGCCAACCGCTAAATCTTCGTTTGACTTCTTCTTCTTAGGCGTATGTGAATCTCCCTCGCCCTCGGGTCGCCTAGATTGAGTTATCGGGACTTCTGAGACTTTCGTGGATATCTTCAATTTCTGTGCGCTTGACCTCCCTGCATGAGTGGATATTCCCACCTTAAATAAATATTCCTCATCCAAGCATTTGCTAAGAAACCGCATCTCGTAACGAAGAGCTTCGGTACTAGGAAGCTTCAACATGCTCAACAAGTCATCCGATCCTACATGAAGGGGAACAGATAGCTCCCTTAACTCCCCCCACCTTTCTTGGAGGCCCCAATCATTTTGCACAAAGAAATAATCGGTAATCCAATCCTTGGATGGATCCCGCGTACGAATATCCAACCATTTAGATCAGAAAGAAATACGGCCCTGCGGATCATTATAGATACGCCCCATATGGGATAGACATTCTACAGACAATATAGCTCCATGTTCTCTGAAGAATGCAATCAGACTCACTACCACCGACATGGCCCGATAAGAGAATTGAGACAAACTCAATCCACAAGCCATCAGGATATCCACCAGTTCGGTCGGCGGCGAAAATCGCAACCCCGCTCGCAAGCTAAATTCATATACTGTCACATATCCTCGAGGAGGTGAGCATGCGCATTCAGATCTCGCAGGCACCTTCATCACCAAGTCATTAGAAAAATGATACATTTTCCTGAAATAGATGAAGGAGTCTTCCGTAATGGTAGAAACTACGTCGTCGGCTCTTTTCGCCTTAGAAGCCTTCTTCGAGCCATCAGAACGGGCGGTAGGACGATCCTCTACGATGGAAACATCCTTGGTAGAAGTGCGATCACCCATTTTTGATTGCCTCACGAGAATCCACCATAAAGAAAAATCCCGTAACTCCTGCACGCGAGGAGGGGCGCTAATTCGAGCAGGGGAAGTTTCCCGCTCGCAAATAGCGGAAGCCTCAACCGTTAGAAAGCCGTGGGGGAAAGGAGGAAAATCCCATAACTCCTGCGCACGAAGAGGGCGCTAATTCGAGCAGGGGAAGTTTCCCGCTCGCAAATAGCGGAGGCCTCAGTCGCCAGAGAGCCGTGGGGGAAAGGAGGAAAATCCTGTAACTCCTACGCACAAAGAGGGAGCTAATTAGAGCAGGGAAAGTTTCCCGCTCGCAAATAGCGGCGGCCTCAGCCGCCAGAGAGCCGTGGGGGAAAGAAGGGAAATCCTGTAACACCTGCACACGAAGAGAGCGCTAATTCGAGCAGGGGAAGTTTCCCGCTCTCAAATAGTGGAGGCCTCAGCCGCTAGAGAGCCGTGGGGGAAGGAGGAAAATCCCGTAACACCTGCGCACGAAGAGGGCCCTAATTCGAGCAGGGGAAGTTTCCCACTCGCAAATAGCGGAGGCCTCAGCCGCCAGAGAGCCGTGGGGGAAAGAAGGGAAATCTCGTAACTCCTGCGCATGAAGAGAGCGCTAATTCGAGCAGGGGAAGTTTCCCGCTCGTAAATAGCGGAGGCCTCAGCCGCCAGAGAGCCAGAGGGAGAAAGAGGGAGAAGTTGCAAATTTTCCAAAGGCTTAAGGGGCCTATTTATAGGTTTTGGAGAGAAAGGGGGGAAGTTATTACAAATTTTGGAATTATCTTTTTTTTAGGTTTGGGTTAACCCATTAACCCAAAGGTGACCCGAACCTAACCCGCGTTAAGAGGCTTTAACACGACTTTGTATGAGTTGTGACACTCATTCAGTGGCATTTTATGAGGTCTATCGTTATAGCGATTTTGGAGTTAGGGTTTCTCGCTTCCTCAGTTCCTCTTTCATAGTTTCACCTGCAATCCCGCAGTCCAAGCTTAGCTTACAGCTTGCAGTCATTGAGTTGATTAGCTGAACCATTTGGATTTTCTCTAGCACTAGTAGTTAGGCTTCCCGCCTTACTCTACGCCAATCGGCCATAGTCTATAATAAGTAAACTCATGATTAACTTTTGTTTTAGTTTCGGACCTTCGATATTGCTGAGTTTTTATTTTTGATCCAAGATCTACTCTTCTGTTTTTTCCACAATTTATCCATCTAGATTTTGGGATTTGAATGTGAAATTGAAATGCATTTTTAGATTAGTGTTATTATATTTTGCTATTTTAGATGTTGAAATAATAAGTGAGTTTCATTGTTTATTGTATTAGTGTCTTGCACTGTTGCAATCTTGATGTTTAATGTGTTCTAAACATGTAATATGCCAATCTGTCGTCTGCAGCTCGGGACTCGGGAGATTAGGTTTTCCACTTTTCTGGACTGATGAATATGATTTTATACTTTTCTAGTTTTCTGCCATTACACAATGTTGTTGTGATTTGTTAACATGTTATGTTGGTCTTAACTCTGGAGTGGAGATTAGGGTTTGCTAGCTCCTGTAAACAATGAACATCTTTTAATGTTCTGGAATTTGGAGATTAGGGACTTAGGTCTTAGGAAGTTTGGCTGTGAACTTGTTTCCCTATTGACTATTGTGAAAACATGAAGCTACTTTATTAGTGTGTTATTTACCCTTGTTGTGAAATCTTGAAGCTGCTCTGTTATTTGCACAATATATCTATATTTCATGCAATCTAACCTCTAAGGCTGTAATGTTTGCTGAATTAGTGAATTTGGTTGCTCATGCAATTTAAAATTCCTATACTAAAACTAATACTACTACTTTTTTAGTTGATTAAATATTAAAATTCTGGCCTACAATGTTTTTTTTTCTATTTTTTCAATTTAAAAAATTGCAAAAAATAGCGGGTCGTGTCGACCCGACTCGGGTTTAGCCCAGGTCGGGTCTATGTTAAAAAAGTGGACTCGTATAACTAAATGGGTCGGGTTTGAGTCGACCCGTATAACTCTGGGTCAGCACGGATTCTACCCGAATCCGACCCGTTAACCCGAATTGACACCCTAAATATATACCATTTGATGCAAAAATATATATTTTCTACACCATGAAAATTCTGTAGTACTAGAGGGGATCAAGATTATTAATGTAGAACTATCATCCACGAACAATTAGGTGATCTAATTTGATAAATTTTCTGGTACAAATTTGATCTTTCGTTAAACCTGAGAAAAAAAAGTCTCGTAATACTCCACACTAAAAGTACAACTTTGATGCATTTTTTAATCAAATTTGTTTAAATTATTATATTTTATTTTATATATGCTAATAAATGTTTATTTAATTTGAGCATTTCTAAGGAATTAAATTTAGGAATAAGAAAAAAAATGCCTTGTAATATTCTGAACCTAAATTACAACTTTAATGCTTTTATTTTTCAAAAATCAAATTAATCCAAGGCTTCATTTGGGATAGCTTTCTCAATGACTTCTAAAGCTGGTTTTAGTACAATAATTTCGTGAACTCAAAAGTTTGTACTCGAAAATCACTTTAAAAAGCACTAAGAAAACTGTCCCAAATAAATCATTATTATTTTGGATGCTTTTTATACATGCTCAAAGGCTTTTTTTTTTTTAAATTGATTATTTTGACTTATCTCATCATCTTTATAATCAATTAAGAAATTAAATTTAATTTTTTAATGCATAATCAAATCATATAGAAATTTCATGAAATTTAACATCATGCTATTTATTTATACGATGATGTTTTGTTGCATCAAGAAAATTAGTTGTGGTAAAATGTGTAATTATTGTCTTATTTTTGTATAAAAATCTAACACACGTTGATAAAAGTTGTCAAAGACAAGAAAATTTGATCGTAAAAAATCCAAGAAGGGGAAAATTTACAATGCCTACCCTAGTTGTAATATTCAACTATATAATAAGAGATACAAGATTGTTTCCTTCATCACATTGAAGAATATGAGATTATACACAATTGAGTAGCATTATTTAATTTTTAGCATGAAGATTACAAAATTCGCTCAATCACAAGCACATAGTTATAACCCAACAATAGGGTGATATGTTAAAAGTCCAATGATAATAATAGGAAGACGAAAATCAAATGATGGTGGTAGTAACTACTGAGAGTGGTTGTCAGCGGTAATCGCCATAAATTGCTATATAGTCCTTTATCTCCCCTGGCTCTTTAACCTCTACTTGATGCAAAGAATGAAGTCCCATTTGTAGCATTTTTTTAGAATGTTTACTAGAATCCAAAATACTTCATCATATGATCCATATAAATCCCATTGATCATATATCATTAATCAAAATTTAACTGCCTTAATGAGGTTAAAGTTATGATCTTAGAATCATTGGGTTTGTCTCTTCGAGACAATCTATTTGTTTATAAGCATGTCAGAATTGAAGACTGTGTGATCCTTTAATTAATTTTTTAAAAAAAAAATTATTATATTTCACAAGCTTTATTTAAGGTTTTATAGAGTAAGATTGGACCACCGATAGTGTCAATATGTTCTTCTCGTTGACACTTTTAGTTCGATTATTAGCTTGTTGAAATCAAAGTTTAAATGGACCTCAATTTAATTTCAAAAGTTTCAAATACAAAAATTTGTCGAGATTCATGTCTATCGAGCAAATTTTTTGAAGACGAGTCAAGTTTCAAACAAATGATTTCTATTATCCAATTAGATAATATATGAATAAATATTAATTAAAATAAAATTTAATTTATGGTATGCCTTTAGAAAATTCACTTTTATATGCACAAATCTTGATGCAAACTTTGAAAACTTCAAGAATTAAATTCATAATTATTTAAAGAATAATTTCAACAAACTCATAGTCAAATTGAGTGCCTTGATAAAATAAATCCAACAAAATCAAAGGTGATCTAATTTGAGTCTAAATAAGTCCAAATCAAGCACTTGAAGGATTGTTAAAAACTTTGGAGCATTAATAGAAGGATCAAAAGGTTCCGATTTTTGCATGCTTGTAGTCAAAATGAGCAGCTTTATGAGATAATTTGAACAATCCAAATATCGCTTAGTTCAAAGATTTTTAAAGTTTTTAAAAGTTGAAAAACTAGCGTATGATCAAAGGATTTGATATGAGCCATCTGATGGACTGTTATGAAGTTTTAGCTAAATTTAGCAAAATGACCAATCTAAAAGTACCATTGATACGGCATCTAAAAATCATCTCGATCGGGCACGAATCTCGAGGCAAAAGCTAGTTGGAAACTTCAAAAATTAATTTCGGGAGCATATGAACTCCGATTTCAACGATCTTACAGTCAAACTGAGCGTCCAACCATCACCATCACTTAATTACCATCATTTGGCCATCATCACGTGATTTACATTGTTTATTTGTAATCACCTAATTTTCATTATATATCCACCAATGCTTGAGTGCATTGTCCAACCATTATTACTTGACTACAATTATATAACTATCATCGCTTAACTACCATCATACCAAGGTGGGTCATAATGAAGGAACTTTCACCGAGCGAACCCCATAAATGAGCTCATTCAGAGATCATTAGGCCCTACTTTGTTGAGCCTACAAAAGGAGATTGTCACACATTGGTGAAATGGAGGGTCATCATGGATAAAGTAACTCATGACTCTCCATGTAGAGAGGAGGTTTATCATCAAAGCCAATTTTTCTCATCCAACTAGGTGCACTCATTCATGTTTGCCAACCTCAAATATAGGGAAGCACTTACCCATGAATCTTTTAGCTCGCCTAGCTGTGACCATCACATCATATGCCTCTTTCTCTGCACAATAACAACTCACTCACCTTCCTATCCTATGGCAATCAAAGGCTCTAGCATTGTTCGTTGGTGACCCCAATACGCCTACTAGTTACAAAACCCTTCAACTCGATACTCACTTATGGAGTCATTGATGCACACTCGTCTGAACTTACTTGTCACTATTGAATTCGCCCAGAGACAAATCATCTAGGTTATACTGTGTCATTCTCTGCACAGCTTTTTAGGTGGCAACATGTGACTAGGGTAGTTCATATTGAGTGATTTAGATAATAGAGTTTTTATTTTATGAATATGTGATATTTTCTATAGCTCTCTGGTTCTTATAAATAAAGAGTGAAAACGAGCATTTTGAAATTTTGACTCTTTGAGATTCTAAGCATCCCGAGCACTTACTATAAGCTTCCTCTAATGAATTGTTCCCTCCATTCTCGCATGAGTTTTCAACTCACCCCTCTCAGAGTTCGTCTGATAGTAAGGTCAGGTGTCATTCACGAATAATTTAGGATCCAACAAAAACGACATGTCCCACCACCATTGTCTGACAATCATTTTTGTCTGACCAACATCACCTAACAAACATTATCAAACTGCTGCAACTTCAACAGTCTCCCACATTTACATAATTGTAACTTTGTGTTACATACAATGTAATCATAACCTCTCCAATTAAGGGGAAGAACATTCTCTTATACCATTTTGATATAGTGGATCATTTCATTTGTATCACACCTCATAGTTTTTTCTCTTTTCGAACTCTCTCGTAAAATTTTTGATGGTCATTGCATTCTTTTCTATTTCTATGTGTGAATCTTTGTGAAAGCTAAGATACTAAAATTCACTCTGTAAATTTTCTATTAATTAAGCAAACAATATATATTTATGTACTTTCTTTTCTTCCAAATGCCTGCATGCCTTCAGTCACATATAAATCATTCAAGCATATCCCATCTAGTCGAGGCGACAAACAAGACCTAAGGTTAAGTTCAGCTTTATAATATTCTAGATATATTCTAAATAGTAAAATTATAAACAATTAATTTCGAAGAAAACAAAAACTAATTACCTCACCATAATTAATATCATAAGACATAAAAATAAGAACTAATCATTGATTAATTATTAGTATTCTTCGATATTTTTTCTAAGAGTTCCGTTTCCAAATGACTAATCATATGGCATAAAATGCATAATCTATGCAGTAGGAAGTGAGTACGAAAGGAGGCAGTTCATATTCTTATTCAAAATAAAAATGTTTCTTCCCTTCTCATCAAGTTAATTAAGACTGAAGAGGACAAATAGATCATTTTATGCTATTTTGATACCATCTTTGTTTAATTAAGTAATATGCGTTGCTTCCGCATCATTTCCGCTCAGTCATAATTCAGAAATCTAACCTGACGTTACGGACTCTGAGGAACTTAAACAGCTCAGTCTCACCATTACTCTTTTAAATAACTAAGGCAACGAATCCTGACTCTCCACGCCTAAAATTTAATATATGTACTTCAAAGCAATCGGCCACCTTAAAACAAT
>NW_021320060.1:818003-836616 GCF_001605985.2 Dendrobium catenatum | reverse complement strand
TAATCATTAAATTAACGTAACGCTTCAGTAGTGCCAAATTTTCAATGATTGCTTCATTTTTGCATTTTTCTTTGTGCTATATATATATATATATATTAAATTAAACATACGTCTCCGACGATCATTGCCAACATCTTCCATGGCTTAAATTATCATCACTTTTACTTCAGCACTTGTGTCCATGATTCCATAATTATTGTCAACCAACCAATACCACTTAAGCTCCATCACTTAATTGTCATGACTCGAATGAATAGCCAACTTACTGTCATCTGACAATCATCTTCTTATTTCTATTGTCCACCAATGATGAGGACATCAACCAACTAAATAGCTTTTATTTTTGACCATTGTCATAATCTCTTCATTACTTATCTAGCTTTTTCACTTACATTCAATAAGATAATAACAAATAATCTATATTCTCCGTATGTATTATAATCTAATTCTTCTTCAATTTGGGAGTAGAATAGAATCTCTATAATCCTTTATTTATAATGATTTGGAATTATTTCAATTAGCTATGCTCCACAATAGAGTTTCTTTCTTAAATTTTTTACTTAAAAATCTAATTCTGATGTTTCTAGTAAATTTATTTTTATCTATGGTATTGTGAATTTGTGTAAAGCTAAACTAAGAAATTTTTCACTTTTATTGTCCCAATTTTTTCAAATACATAACCGTTTTAGTTCCATACATGAGAGCATTTATATATATATAATACGCGTCTGAGCGTTGTACGAATATCTAGCACACAAACAGAAGATAAAAGAACACCAAAATTTTTACATGGAAAATCCTGGAAAGGAAAAAAAATCACGGGGCCACGCCCAGTTGAAATGATTCCACTAGTATTTGTTTAAAGTACAAGAGGCTGATTCGTCCTTAAAATTTAGGACGATCAGTTTACAATGCTTCTCTTTCGGATTGAGATCCAATTACAATGTCAAGCAAAGTTCCGGTGTCACTTGGAGATCGAGCAGAATTCTAGCGTCGGGTAGAAGTCCGGCGGTGGTCGTGGAGTTCTTCCCTCCAATCATTCTCTTCTTCTTCTCTTCTTCTTCTCTCTAACTTGCTTGGATCCCCTCTCATGAGAAATGAGGGGTCTATTTATAGATTTTCTGAAGTGACATAGCTTGTAAATATGTGTAAGATCAGGGGAAAATAAGGAGTGGTTATCTAAAAATTTAATGATTTACTATAATTATTTAAAAATTTAGATGTAGTGTTATCTAATAATTTAGATGTGGTATCTTATATATATATATATAAACATACGTCTCCGACGATCATTGCCAACAATCTTCATGGCTTAATTATCATCACTTTACTTCATCACCTGTTCGTGATCCCATAATTATTGTCAACCAACCAATACCACTTAAGCTCAATCACTTAATTTTCATTACTCGAATGCATAGCCAACCTACTGTCATCTGACAATCATCTTCTAATTTCTATTGTCCACCAATGATGAGGACATCAACCAACTAATAGCTTTTATTTGACCATTGTCATAATCCTTCATTACTTATCTAGCATTTTCACTACATTCATAAGATGCAAAAATAACCTTCCGTATGTTATAATCCAATCTTCTTCAATTTGAGAGTAGATAGAATCTCTATAATCTTTATTTATATGATGGATTATTTCAATTAGACTATGCTCCACAATATGTTTCTTTCTTAAATTTTTTACTTAAATATTCTGATGTTTCTAGTAAATTTCTTTTATCTATGTATGTGAATCTGTGTAAAGCTAAACTAAGAAATTTTCACTTTATTGTCCCAATTTTTTCAATACATAACCGTTTAGTTCCATACATGAGAGCATTCCAAGCATTTTATAAATGCTTCTACAATATTTAACAAGTTTAATACCCGCCTTAATGGGGTTTCCAACTCCAACACGCATCAATCCAAGGACCACTCCCTCAATCCAAGAAATCAAAATCTAGTTGGTGAAGGACCCACAAATTTAACCTTAGAAAAACATATTAGCAAGGTGGAGGAGCTTCAAGCTCAAATTATTCATCTCATAAAAGAAACTTGTTAAGAGATGATACCATCACATCACAATGGAGTTTGCTTTCCATGAAAATGGTATTAAGTTATAGGTTGTTTATTTAAGGGAACTCGTATAGGACCCCCTCACAATCATCTTAAAGTTTCACCTCCATTAAATTCTTAGTAAGATCTCCATGAAACTTCCACTTTAATCCATCATTCTAATGAAGATCGACAAACCGAAAATCTCTTAGCACTTGGTGGACTTTAATTAAACTCACCTCATTGGTAACCTTATGAAGCAAAAAGAGGTGAACTTTGACGCCTTAAGCAAGAAAAAAAAATTCTCTTAGGGTTAAAAATAAACATACTACCCATAATAATTTTTTGGATTCATCACCTCTAACTAGGGTAATTCTCCTGCATCATATTTTAGCAGGGTTCAATTTATATGTTATCAATCCTTATAATGAGTTTTACGATCCTTATGAGCATATCAATCACTTTAGGGCCATCATGTATATTAAACAAATCTCTCCTGACTTATCTGCTAAGTTTTTCTCACCCTCCCAACACTAAAAGAAAATCACAAGATACCGATGGAATTTTCGGAGGTCTGAAACTACCGTAAATTTTGGCGGCATTATAGGCGTAGTAACTGCTAGAAATTTTGGTTGTTTCAGACAGCTGGACATCCTATTGGTATCTACTGGACCCATCATATTATCCATCTAATTCATCGTCGATTTTAACTGAAAAGCCCTATTTTTCTCCCAAATTATCCCTCTTCGTCATTTTCACACATTTCTAGCCAGTGTCAAAGCCGACAGTTGTTGTGCCCCCAACTGCATATCTAGGTTATTTTGGGCTCGTTTCTCTCCATTCCTTCAAGATTTTTGAGGTAAAACTCATCCCCTTCTCTCCTTTTCTTTTTTGTACAATTTGAACTATTAGAAAATTTTTTGTATAAATTATAGAGTGTTTTTTCACTCAATGTTGTATAACTTTTTTTAAAGCTAAAAACGCCAATGGTTGCAAACATGCCTCGACAGTCCTTCCAACAAGCAAGAACTCGCCACATCATTGCCCATACCAAGGAAAACCCATCACCAAGATAGCAAGAGACACTAGAAATAGTGAAATCCACAACAATAGATAAAAAAACTCACAAATAATAAAGCCCGAAAATAAAAGCCTGCCACCCACATCTAAGAAAACAAACTGCCATAACCAAACAACACCAAACGACCAACAAAAAAAAGTAAAAAATTAAAAGACACCACTAAATTACTTCTTTTTAGATTTCTAGCTACATCGCTTTCCACTGCTAAACGCTTTCTTGAAAATATGACTCACTTCCAAATTGAACACATCATCGTCTATAGAGTCAATGTGAGCCTCAACATCCCCACATTGCAATAAAAGAGAACCATCTAGCCAATCATTATGATCCAAACACTAACCCATGAATTGGGCATTCAAATCTTTAGAAGAAATAAGCTCAATAGGAATATTCACCAATGGCATGATAGGGACAACATAAGCCAAAGTACTCAAGGGGCTCACAACTTCATTTTTCATCTGATGCAAAGTAATGGATAAACAACCAGAATCTCCAACTCCAACAATGCTAAGGGACGCAATGGGGGTAGCTATAGAATTAACCAAAAAAAGGGTTAGCATCTTCATTTAAAGAAACACCATCCTCCACACCAACAGTATCACCAATCATAGATTCCGCACCAAGAACAGTAGTAGTTTGAAGCAAGGTAACTTCATAGATCTAGTTTTAGTGTTTAGGGTTTCATGTATAAAGAGTTTTATGTTCTTTTATTTTGATGCACCACCACAATATTTTTTTAGGGTTTTGTTTGGGGTTTGTTTAAGAATTATTTTTAAATAAACATTAAAGGATCGATTTTGATGCTCATGAATTTGTGCTTTTAAGGTATTTAGTTTAGTTGTAAGTTTGCTGAAATCATTATAAAAAAGAGATAGAAAGTAAGAGAGCAAGCATTAGAGAGAGAGTACCTGATCATTTGAAAAGAGATAAAGGAAGATAAAGTGAGAGAGACACAAAGAAAGATGAGTGGGGATATTCAAGAGAGAGTAAGAGAGAGAGAGAGAGAGAAAGAGAGAGAGAGAGAGAGAGAGAGAGAGAGAGAGAGAGTGTGTGTTTGTGTGTGTGTGACGTAGAGAAACAAAGTTAGAGAGAAAAAGAGAGAGAGAAAGATGGATGGAGGGAGAGATAAGATGGAGAGAAATAGAAAGTGATAAGGAAGGAGTGATATTGGATGTGTGTGAGATCAAAATAGATAGAGAGATAGATATATTGAGAGATGTAGTTTTATGATGATAATTTGATTTTTTTTATAGTATATATCTTTAGAGTTGCATAACAAAACTCATTTACCTTTACACATTTACTTTGTTTTAGGATTATTAATTTGACATTTATATGACTATTCAAGATGGTAGATATTGGATGTATAACAAATTATTACCAGGATGAAAATTATCGATAGATGAATTTATTGAGAGAGTTGATAGTTTTATTGATGTCGCATGCAAACTACTGCCATTTAAGATGGAATGAATGTTTAAATGTTCATGCTTGAAGCACAAAAAAAAAAAAAACAAGATTTTCTTATGTTTTAAGTTGATTTAGATCATAGGAGATTTATTCTAGAATACTTATTTTGGTTCTCACATGGTGAGTATAAGCCACATAGAGTTAGTCATGCCAATTCATCCACAACTTCTAGAATAATGGATGAAGATCAAATTAATAGACGATATGAAGAACTTGTTTTTGATGCAACAGGTCCAAATTGAAGAGCACACATGAAAGAGCACCAAACTCAGAAATAAAGAAATTTTTTGAATTACTTTATGCTGCTAGAAAATCAATTCGGTATGGTTATATAGATCATTAAAAATTATTTATTGTCGTTATGATGCTTAGTATCAAAATTGAATATAATATTCTACGGGATTGCTTCAATAATTTTGTTTGTTTTCTCAAGGAAACAAATCCAATGGATAATTTAATCCTCACCTATTTGTATTAAACAAAGAACTTAGTATCAATGTTGGGTCTAACCGATATAAAAATTGATTATTATATGAATAATTATGTGCTATATTATAAATATGATGTGATAGAAGTTTGTTATCGCACAAGCAGTGTGTTGAGGTTCAAACCCAACTCAAAGAAATAACATTGTAAGAAGAAAGACATTTCATATTCTTATTTATTTTATTTACAATTTATTCCAAAACTTTAGTATCTCTATACATCAATGATTTCAGTAGGTTATATGAGATGGCATAAGAAGAAAGTAGCTCACAGTGTCATTTTGTCTTATCCATCATATGCTGAAGCATTGAAATACTTTGATCTGACACATGTTTCATTCGCCATCAAGCCATGTAACATACAATTGAGATTATGTGTCATATAGTCAGAAAGCTTCACCTTACTCTGTTTGGCCAGCCCGTATATATTTTTTAAACTAATAATACCAAGACCATTTAATCCAGAAGAAAAAATTGATATTTTTACTACGGCCAATAATTGATGACTGCAAGTTATTATGGGAAGAAGATGTCCTCACATTTGAAATTTCAACCAAATAAAATTTTATCTTTAAAGTTACATTACTATGGATCATTAGTGTTTTCTAGCTATTGGTATGTTATCAGGTTGGAGTATAATAGGAAAGTTAGCTTACCCTAATTGTAGGGAGAATATTAAAGGTTTCACACTAAAACATGAAGAAAAAAATACTTGATTTAACTGTTATCATATATTCTTATCTTTTGATCATCAATTTAGAAGAAACAATGATGCATTCCTCAAAAATAAGGTTAAGTGGTTCTCCTCCACCCAGATTAAGGGATCCTGACATGCTAAAAAGACTTTATGGCATTTCAACATTTATTGATTTCCCAATATTATCAGTGTAAAGTTTTTGGATATGACACTAAACATAATTGGATTTAAAAAAGTACTATATGGACATTATCATATTATAGTACAAATTTGATTAGGTGTAATCTGGATGTTAAACACATTCAGAAGAGTATACTCAATAATATTTTTAAAGGAAAGACTAAGAATGATATAAAGGCTAGAATGGGCTTTAAACAATATTATAAGAGAAAAAAATTAGAGCTAATAACAAATAATGATAGAAGAATATTTAGGCTCAAAGCACCATTCTCATTCATGTTAGAACAAAGAAGAGAAATATGTCATTGGTTTCAAAGTTTAAAAATGTCTGATGGTTATGGATCAAACTTGAGTCGATATGTGGACCTTATAATTACAAGATTATTTTGACTAAAAAGTCACAACTGTCACATTATTATGGAGCTGTTCCTTCCAATTATATTGTGTTTATTACAAGATTACATAGCAAATTCATTAACATAGCTTATCCCTTTCTTCAAAGACTTATGTTCATCTAAACTAAGTGAAAATGTTATGAAAGAGTGAGAAAAACATACCAATCATCTTATGTAAGCTAGAAAAAATTTTCCTCCAAGATTCTGTGATTCTATGGAATATCTTCTAATCCATCTATCCTGTGAGGCTAGAATTGGAGGACCAGTGTAATATTATTAGATGTATCCCATTAAAAGGTGAGGTGTTTGTTTAATACATTGTGCCTTTAGTATTTCTAATCATATCACATTATCCTCATATTTAAACATATATTTGAACAAGTTGAAAAATATATGAAGAATAAAACACAACCAAAAGGATCTATATATGAAGTTTATTTGGCTCAAGAAACCACCCACTTCTGTTCTTACTGTTTTGAACCCTATGCTATAATTACAAGAATAAAAATTGGTCTTAACATGAACTTTGATATTGATGAATAATCACAATATTCACTGTTAGTCATTACAAGTCATGAAAAGGCCAGTGGAAAATATGTTTCAAGATTCCTCAGAGATTTGGAAATGAAAAGAGCAACTTTATATGTGTTAGTAAATTGCTAGTAAGTCCAACCTTTCTTAGAGTAAGTTCTTCCACAAAGTCGATAAGAAATAATGTTTATTTTAAATATTTAAGTTTAAGTTGGATGATATATTATCTAGTTTTTTCATAAGTAGTTTTGTCTGCAACAAATAGTGTAGTTATTGAGCAAGTTGTAATAAATGAATTTTGAGCATGGTTTAGATCATACGTGAGTAAAACATCTAGTATTTCTTGAATTTTCTTCTTATTAGACAATAAAAGCTCTAAAATTTATAATTTTCCTTAAGTTCACGACCCCCATAATAATCCCTTTAATAAAGGGCTGCAAGGACTAGCCTGTGGACCAATGAGAAAAGAAAACACATGTCTAATTTATATAGTTAATAGATTTAGATTTCATTCAAATCCATGGTGCGAGAGAAGAAAGATTGAAAATTCTAGAGTTTTTGTTAGAGGGAACATTCATGAAAAAGATTGATGTGATTATTATGGTATTCTAGATGAGGTTCTTGAGCGACAATGCCCAGGAGAAAATGAGGATCTTAGATATTTATCCAACTATCAATGGTACAGTCCTTTACTAAATAGAGGCACAAGGTTTCATCCTATATATAGTATAATAAAATTTAAACATCATAAAGGAAATGAGAAGTTTGAGTCATTTTTGCTAGCAAGTCAAGCTATCAAGATTATTTTAGCAAATATTTTAGTGGTTGTAGAGATAAGCAAGATTGTATTGTTGTCATTAAAACCAAATCACTAGGAATTATTGACCAACAATACATCATAGCTTTTACACATCAAGAGGATGAGATGTCAAATTATTGGGCTATTGAAAGTGATATTCTTGATATTGCGTCTCCTAATGTTGACATTCAACAAAAGGTAGTGGAAAGTTTAACGAGCTCTTCTAATGACTTTGAGGAAGAAAGTTAAGATAACTTAGAGAGCACAGATCTTAAGTGCCCAAATTTATTTCAGTTTAGTTAATGTTGTACCTATGAAATTTATAATCAAATACATGTTTAGCAAGAACAAGTTGGTCATATGAATTTTTTTTTTTCAATTTAAATTTTTGTATATAACTACAGAATTTTCTATTTCAAATAATGAAAATCATTATATTTATTACAAATTTATTTTTTTGTTATACCTATTTATGATAATTATAAACTTCAATTACTGTAATTTAATTATGCAAATCTTTAGATTTTTTACAACTTCATAAAATTTAAACTAATTTCTTTTTTTTTTAATTACAGATGGCTTCAGATGATCAGCCACCTCATAGATCAATTACATTAATATTTGGTCGTAAGAAGAAGTTGACCACTGGACAAGCTAGGTCTAGGTTAGAGTGAAGCAGGGTTAGGGAAGACAGTTCCACCAGTGATAGGAGTGACAACCTCGGGGAGTCACCATCTTTCCCCCACTAAATAGGGATAGGGATACACAGTTCCTCCTGTGGTTGGAGTACGACCACATGCTGAGTACTTTATGTCTCCTGTTTTACTAGTACTCTATTATAAAAATAAATTATTTAGCCCAGAGCGGGCCTGAGAACCACCCGCGATCTCCCGCAGGCACATGAACCAGGCCCATCTATAGACTCCGGGGCCCATGAACCATTCTCACCTACACTTCCCGAGTCTATGAACCAAGCTTGCCTACAACTCTGCGAGCCCGTGAACCAACCCGCCATAAAAATTATTAAAAATAAATTTAATTACTTTATTTTAATTATTTAAAATAAATTTAAATAAATTATTAAAGTTAATAATTAATTAAAATTTATTGTTTTAATTAATAATTAAAATAAGTATTAAATTAATAATTAAATAACTAAGTTATTAAATTAATAATAAATTAAAATAAATTATTAAACTAATAATAAAATTAAAATAAGTTATATAATTATTAATTAATTAAATTATGAATATATGATTTTTTATAAATTATTAAAATATGTTGAAAAATCTGACTGAAAATTAGTCGTAAATTTTTCATCGTAATCCATTGGAAGTTTGCCAGAATATTGTACACTGGAAAATTACCAAAAAAACCTCGGAAAATGAGTGATTTTCCTGTAGTGACAGTCAAGTCCTTTCTATCCATATTACCACCCAACACCTTCTCAAACTAGTTGGTCAATTTACCCCTATCCTCCTTACCATCATTCATACTTTTACCCACCTCATATCTAGCCACAACAACGTTGAATACTAATAGAAGTAGAGGTTAGAGCTGAGGAGCCTCCAACAATAAAGGATAAGCATATCTACATAGAATTTGATGGTGATATATAAGTTCATTTTATTATTAAATTTAAATATTCATATGTTATATCATTTATAGTTCTACAGGTTTAATCCTATTAAGCAAGCCACCACAAGATTCGAGACATAATACGGAGCAGATATGATGCTCCTTATTAATCTTGAAAGAATATTATAAAGAAAGTTAGGAAAATGTGATTTAGAGAATTTCAGGTATATAATTTTGACATTACTTAACATTGGTGATTATTTTATTATGACAATATTGTATAGAAAGATTTTAGATGATTGTCTGAACATGCTATGAGAATCAAAATCAATTTTGAAAGAAGTGGCTTTTCTTGTCTGAGGGATATGTTCACAGACATTAGAAAGTCTCGGAAGCGTCTATTATGGCATGGAGAGAGCATGTGGGGTCATTTGACTGGAGCTTGCACTACCCCTAAGTTCGCCAAGTTAATAGAATAGAACAAGAAAAATAGAGTATCCGACTGTAGAGGTTTAGGAAGATCTCTTCACACGGGCAGTTCAGTGCCTCATACTGAGCAAAGAGAGCAAGTAGTAAATGAATATTTTATTTTAACATATATATATATTATTTTAACAATGCTCACTATTGTAGAAAGAGTTTCTTTGTCGGAAACCAATATCATTAGAGTTGCATATATATACTCAACAACGTCAAGCTAATCATTAGTGGGTTGATGAAAAGGAAGAAAAAGCTCAAGTGAATATCAATTTTTTGAGTTGTCATCTTGCAAATAGAAATAGATTTTTATTGATATAGTTTCTCGCATGATTATTTTGTATGACTTCAGGAAGGTCAGACATCTACTACTAAGGGATCATCTTCAAGATTGATGTAGTGCTCTAAGTACCACATGTACTTAGAGGCTGTTGGAGGGAGATAGAAGGGGAGGGTTAATGTATTAAGTTCGCAGGCGTATGCAAATGAGAGCAATAGATCCACCTCAACATCTTTTGGTAATAGTGGAGATGATGATATCGTTAGTCAGAGGGTAGATGCTCTCACCAATGAGATAGAGATGAAACAAAAATAGGCCAACATATTGACATAATTGATTGAGATGCAGACAGAGCTGCGATCACATCTAAGCAAAAAGGAAAGAAAATGGACCAGCGTCTTGATCGAGCATGAATAAGAGGGGATCTAGGAGATGGATGATGAGTAAACAATTTAATGTTTAAGTTATCATATTTGTTGGTGGAGAATATAGTGCTTTGTTTTGGATAACTTACTATTATTCTAGTCGTTTGGAATACTTTTCTTAACCATTTAAATGTTTTGAAGTTGTTTATGTTAAACGGTTGCATTTTGTTGTTGTTAAACTTATATTTTGAACTATTTTCTTATGTTTTGAGCATCAATATTGTATGATGATGAATTTTATTGTGTATTCATACATTAATTGTTGCAGGTTTCGATTTTGGAATATGCTTGTGGACTTATAAGGGGATGTCAACAAAGAAAATAAATAAATAAATAAAAAAAGAGCAAAAAAAAATCAAGAACTTGCTAAAAATAGATATATTACAACATTTAATAAGTTTTTATATTTTTAGGGGACTCTACATTGGAAGAATTACAAAAAAGATTTAAGAAATTTCAAAATTTTTCACAGGTCTAATGGTTTTTTTTTTTTTTTTTGAATTTTAATCATTTTTATGTTTTATTGGAAAATAAATTACTCAAATTCTAAAAAAACCATACTAATTAAAATTAAAAAAAAAAAAAAACTTAAATGAGATGCTACACAATGCTTGCACGACATGCACCTTCTTACATGCTTGAAGCATAGTGAAAATTCTGTAACACTATTTAATATACTTTCATGCTTATAATCAAATTTCGCAACTTGATAAGAGGAATTTTATCTCTAATGTCAATGAGGTAGTACTCAAATTCTTAAAGAATTATCCATTAGTAAAAAAAAAAATAGAAGCCACGTAGGAGTATATGGAGATTTTGGCTAAATTTACTAAAATATCATTTCAATAGATTTGAAGTACACAGGACATCTCTTCCTAAATGCAAATTATAAATATAAAAATGAGAAACAAAAGAAGACAAACAAGCTCTGAAGCTGATAATGTGGGAGCAGTGGTTTGGTATCGAACCGGCACAAGTAGCTAATGATACTCCTGGTCTCTGATTCTTATTATGTGATTTCAAGAACGGCATTCAATATCCCTGTCAAAAGGCCAGCCAAATTCTTCTAAGAGAGCCAGCACCACACCATTAGACCAACCAAAGCCAGTCTGCGGCATGAAAAGCAATTGCCAGTATGGATCAGAACAAGTTCCTCAACAACAGATTAATTTAATTATAACAATGCAAGTATATAGGCAGAATTCTACTTAATGCAAGTAGAGAAAAAATCAGGTTCAATGTGACTTCTATTTGAAACTAAGTACTGAAATTGTGAAAGATATTTTGGAGTTGCTGAGAAATTGATGTTTCATCACCACCATTCATTCAAAAGATCAAGTTCAAAGAACATTCGAGTAAGAGAGATGGGAAAAAGAGTAAAATTTCACCTCTTTATATCGAGAGATTATTCTGTGCGGACACCGTACACAGCTTACCATCCATAATAGGCGAATCAGGCGCAGCCACGTCATCCAATACCGAGCAGTACCGAGCTGCAGTACCGAATAAGGGGTGACGTGACGCATTTTCATTAGGATTTGGATGGCATTCGGCGTCCGCACAGAATAATTCGTCCTTTATTTCCTCATAATCTTATCTCTCAGCTATTTTGAGTCAGCTTCATAAATCCTTATAATACTACGTTTGTGCTTATTTATCATTGCATCAGGTGTTAAAAATTATTTTGTATAATATTTTTTCAACAGCTCTATTTGAATTATTTTAGGTCTATATCTTTTTACGTTCTAATCATTGGACGTTAACTTCTTGTCTAAAGTGGTAAGCATTCACCTGAGGTTTATATTCACCGCCACCGCCAACCTTTCCACAACCTTTAACATCATATTTCTCATGCATTGCACCAGTGGTGTTGTACGCAGCATAATTTGTTCTAATCCATCTTACAGCAATATCCTGAGCCAATTCCCAACCAGCTTTTGAACCAGAATTAGATAACCCTTCGATGATGAGATGTTGCAGAGGAGACCAACCATTGGGAAAATCCCTGCTCAACAACATATCAATGGTTTTAAGTTCAATAAGATTGCTTCACATCCAGCTGGTCCAAGATAACTTACCACTGTTGCCCATTGTTTGATAATGATGTAACAATTCCAGCAGGTTGAAGCAAACCAGATTTCTGGAAGCTTTCAAGAATTCTTTCCACCATAATGTTATTTTCACCTAAACCTGAGAAAATTCTTTCATGAATCAAGGACAAGTATTTATACATGAAAAATTTGTAGATCAAGTCAATTTTATTAACGCACCATCACAATAGCATTTCAAAAGATGATTTTTTTTTTTTATTTTTTTTATTTTTGAAGTAATCAAGGAGTAAGGGGCTCGTAATTTTAGCTTCCCTGCATGTACAATATGTAATAGTCAAAGGGTTAACTTTATGAGGGGTTCAAATTTTTTGCACCCGTCATGTACAAATATGTAAAAAAGTTATTCATAAAACTCTATCAAATGGAATGAAAGATGGCCTTAAACACTTAACCGTGCTACGTTTTTACAAAAGATTCTATCAGAATATGAGAAAAAATGAGATAAGCATCCACATCAATTAAGAAAAATATCTGAATTAGCTTAAAATGCTCAAACTTTGTGGTGCTTTCACCACCTAGAAAAAGTAAAGTCCATTGTATAGGAGGACTACTAGGAAGCTCTAGAGAATGGTTCTATTAAGAGACTGTTTGGTTGCATGAAAAAAAAAATAGTGTAAAATAATTGCAGTGTATTTAAAATACTTTGAAATTGTTTGGTTGAGTGTAAAGTAAATGAAGGTTTTTACTTTTTTTTTTGTTTGACTTGAAGTAAAGTGAATGCAATGTAAATTGAATGCAGCGGAGGTGGCTGGTAGTGGCCGGCGGTGATGGGGTGGCTCCCAAGTCTAATTAACCCAATTCATTTTTGAGTTGATGTTGAGCTAAAATGAGGATTCAAAATTAATTTTGCATCGGGCTTGTTGTGTGATAGAAAAGTCCCCCTCAAACTTAAGGGAAAATTCTATAAGATGGTGGTGAGACCTGCAATGTTTTATGGTGCTGAATGTTGGCCATTAAAAGAGAAGCATAATACTAAGTTAAGTGTTGCAGAGATGAGGATGCTTAGGTGGATGAGTGGCATTACCCTTAGAGATTGGATACGAAATGAGCATATACGTGAAAAGATTGGAGAAGCTCCAGTGGAAGATACGACTAGAGAGAGTCGCCTTAGATGGTTTGGTCACATAAGACGACAGCCTCCCGATGACTAGGTTAGGAAAGTAGATGTATTAGATTTGACTTATGTTAAGAAAGGTAGAGGTGGACCTAAAAAGACTTGGTTAGAAAATATTAGAAATGATCTTTCTTTATTAGATGTAAATGAGAATTTGACTTTTAACAATACACAATGGAGAAAAAGGATTCATGTAGCCGACCCACGCAGTGGGACAAAGGCTTGATGTTGTTGTTGTTGTTGTTGTTGTTGTTTGAACACGTTCGAATATAAAGGTTTGAATACAGGTCCAGTTGATTGGAAATATGACTCAAATCATATATAATACTGTATGATCAGATAAAAACTAGAAAACAAGTTCACTTAGCAATATTTTTCAGTTGATTTGAAATCTAACAATTTTGGGTCAATTTGGAACAACTCAGATTTTCAGATTCCGAATGGAGTTGAGTGTGCTCAAAATTTACTCAAGATCATCTTATGCATGTATCTCAGAACATTATCTGGGACAATGCATCCGCCAAAGGACTACACAAAAAAAACAACTAATCGTTGGAACTCCACCAAATCACATATGCTACTGTGCTGAAAATTACAATGTAAAATTCCAAAAACCTTTACCATTTAGCCTTGCAGAATGTACTAATTCAAGATCATTTCAATGCAGCAAAATATTATAGAAACTGCATTGATACAATCTCAATGAACTCCAAAATTGAAAGCATACAAGAAAAATATTTATGTTTTTATGTTATTCATCAAATGAATTCACACCCATGGAGAGCATACGGAAATGTCAAACCTGAGGCATGCTTCCAATTCCACATGGGTATGAAGTTTGATGCAAATATCCTATCATTTTGATTCCTAGCTTCAAATTGATGAACATCCTGAACATTAGAAACATAACAATTACTATCAGTTCTTAATCTAAACACAATGTTCAAATCTAAAATATTTGGTTTAATAAAGCACCTCACAATCTTTGGATCTAATCCAGTAGTCAAGCCACTGGTTCATCTCTGCATTCCAAAAGATCGATCTAATTGCAAATTGCCGTGCTTTTGAAGCCTTGAAGAATTTTTCATGGGTTTTGATATCACCAAGTTGTTGTGCAAAGAATGCTATGTCAAGCTCCACCTGATGAAGAAAGTTGCAGTACATAATCAAATAAATCGATCTGAGGTTGTGCACAATAATTATGTATACATTTTTTATTTTCTCAAGAATATTCGCATGATCTCTTTAGCGAATAGTGTGATATATTAGTGTACCCATTTTTTGAGGAACTTCATTCATTTATTCATTCATTTGAACTTCTGAAATCAGATTATTTCCTTTCCAGAATGTTTTGCAATCATAAACATGTAAAAGACCGAAGGTGTGTATAGAAAACTTTTATGGCCTAAAGATGGGCCTTGGGCAATGGTTAAGCGGCCTCAGTTAACTATAAGTAAAATTTGGGACATTTTGCATTGCCATTTATATAAACAAGCAAGAAAAGTAATTAATGCTTATTCTTAGAAAAGATATCCTAAAGATTTTGGCTGCTAAACCATCAAACAAAATTTAACTATGCCAACAATATTTTAGAAATAAATAGAATAATCAGAAATCTGACAGTTTTTTAGACAATACCTTATATAAATAAGTGTTCAAGTCAACTGGAACAATCGATGTTGTCGATAATGTGGAAAGGTCAAATGAGTTGCTGCAACAAAAGTATATCGGGGTTACAAAAGAATATATGTACCAAGTCATCAATAATATTTGGTATGTACTAATTTGTGCACATGGCAATACGTAGATACATTTATGCACATATTTTTTTAAAGTGAAATCACAAATATTCTTGCTGCAACAATGACTCCTTCAACAGTTTTTTGAGTTAAGAGGAAACGATGAACTAAAAGATTTATATTGTGAAAATGATGCAAAGAAAAGTGTTGGAGCATGATTAAAATCAATGTTATATAAAATCCTTTAGTTGAAAATCAGACACCATAAATATTATATAACCATGATACCTGGGAATTGTTACAAGGACCAATGATGATCGGATGAGATAATTTTAACAACATTAAGGCTGTAAGGGATATAATAAATTGGTTTTTGTATGCACCTTATTCCAGTTTTGCAGAACAGAATTAATATGTAAAAGTTAGACTTAGGAAAGCTTAGAGTTCACTAGGTTGTTAGTTTCAATATTAAAGATGGTTAAGGCTGTTAATATTGTCAAATCCTTCAAACTGAAAACTCATCAGCTGCTCATCCTCCTGATAGCATAGGATAGCATAGGAAAAGAAAAGATAATTTGGGTAAGAAGACCTTGATTCTAATACTCTGAGGCACCGACACTTCATTTTAAGAGGGTATACAGTGTTGAACACGGACACGCGTCCGACACGGCGAGGACACGTGTCGGACACGTCATTAGTGTGTCCCATTTAAAAAAAAAATTAAACCGGACACGCATGTCCGGCTATTGTATAATTAAACAAATAAAAAAAACCCTAATCCCACTATTTAATATTAGCCGGTTCACGCCCGAGTCTTCATCTTCTCCTTAATCCCGTATTCCTATTCGTATTCGTGGTTTTCCCGAGCAATTGAGGCGAGAAGCGGTCGGTTGGAGATCGCACCCTTGGTCTTCCCTTCTGGCAGTAAGCATCAGCCAAGAAGCCATCCTCCTTAGTTTCTAGGCACAGCCGAGGGAAGCTAACGTTAAACCGCAGAAAATTTTTCAGACCTGTAAGTTGATTTCGTTATTTTTTTCTCCATTCGCCATTTCTCTTAATTTATTAATGATTCTGTAGATTTGTGATCAGAAGAACATATTTTTTAAAGTATTTTATTTGTTTTGGATTAAAATTATTCTTACAAAAAAATTTTTTTTATTCAATGCGCTTTAACTGCACTTTTGATGCGCTTTAACTTGGCTTTTACTGCGCTTTTGATGCGCTTTTGATGTGCTTTTACTGTACTTTTACTACGCTTTTGATGCGCTTTAACTTCGCTTTTACTGCGCTTTAACTGTGCTTTAACTGCACTTTTGATGTGCTTTCACTGTGCTTTCATTGTGCTTTTACTGCGCTTTTGATGCGCTTTTGCTGCGCTTTCACTACACATAAATTTTTTGTTCCGAGGGCGCTGCCCCCGGAAACCCATGCAGGGGCGCTGCCCCTTGGCCCCGCGACCTGACTGGGCAGGTTGAACCACGCCAGGGGGCAGCGCCCCCTTGGACCCCTAGCATAATAGCAAATTTTTTATTGTTTTTTGTCATATAGTCATAACACATGATGCAATAATTCTTTAACTATTTTTTAACTTTGTTTGATAAATTTTAATTGTTTTATAATATACCACCCAAATTATTAAACCTTTATTTCTTCTACTACACCAGTGAATTTAAAAGAAAAATGAGCTCTAGTGTTGGTGGGAGTGGTTCAAAAGAGCAATTTGTAGAAACTGATAAGCCATTATGGATTCATGTTACAAAGGAAAATTTTATGAGGGAGAAGGGAATGTGTCATTCAAATGCAATTATTGTGGTGACACCTATAAAGAATCTTATTCTAGGGTCAAAGCATATCTACTTAAGATTTCTAGCCATGGAATTAAAATGTGTTCTAAGATTACTACATCAAAGTTGATTGAATTGAACAGACAAGTTGATGATGCTGAATCTAGGATCAAAATGGCACTTCCTAAAGAGATATCTTTGTCATCTACCCATGATTCATCCCACACTTCTTCCTCATCTGTTAGAATTGATCAATCATTATCATATAGAAGTGAAGGATCTGATTTAAAGAAAAGAAAAGGAGTTGCCAATAGTGCTTTAGAGAAGGCTTTTAACATGCAACAGCGAGAGGAATTAGATGGTGAAATTACAAGAATGTTTTTTTTTCAGCTGGACTCCTTTCAATCTTGCAAGAAATTCTCATTACAAAAATACATTCACTTTTGCATGTAATAACAACCTTGTAAGTTATGTTCCACCTGGCTACAATACATTAAGATCAAATTATTTGAAAGGGAAAGAACACATATTGAAACATTATTTGAATAAAAAAAGGTGTGTGGAAAGAAAAAGGAGTCACTTTGATGTGTGATGGTTGGACTGATCCTCAAAGAAAATCACTTATTAATTTCATGGCCGTTACAGAGAATTGTCCAATGTTTATTAAAGCTGTAAATTATGAAGGAGAATACAAGGATAAATATTTCATTACCAATTTGATTAAAGAGGTGATAGTCATTATTGGGCCTTCAAATATTATGCAGGTTATAATAGATAATGCACCAATGTGTAGAGCTGCAGGATTGTTAGTGGAGAAAACTTATCCTCATATATTCTAGACTCCATGTGTTGTGCACACTTTAAATCTTGCTTTAAAAAATATTTGTGTAATAAAGAAGACAGAGACAAATGAAATCATATATGATGAATGTCATTGGATAACAGTGATTGCAATGATGCTGTTTTGATCAGAAATTTTATTACGAACCACTCAATGAGACTTTCAATATTTAATTATTTCTCACATTTGAGAATGTTAGCTATTGCTGAAACTCGTTTTGCCTCTGTAATAATCATGTTGAGAAGATTCAAACAAATAAAAAATGTTCTTCAATCTATGGTGATTAGTGAGAAGTGGTCTTGCTATCGAGAAGATGATGTTGAGAAGGCAAGGTATGTGAAAGAAAATGTCTTAGATGATTTGTGGTGGGATGATGTATATTACATTTTGGCTTTTATTGATCCGATTTATTATGATATGTTGAGAGAGGCTGACACAGATAAATCATGCCTACATTTGATTTATGAGATGCGGGACTCTATGTTAACAAAAGTGAAAGAAATCATATACAGACATGAAAAAAAGTCACATAATGAAAACTCAAGTTTTTGGAGCATTGTCTATACCATTCTTAA
>NW_021320060.1:767309-816976 GCF_001605985.2 Dendrobium catenatum | reverse complement strand
CCTAGCATAATAGCAAATTTTTTTTTTTTTTTTGTCATATAGTCATAACGCATGATACAATAATTCTTTAACTATTTTTTAACTTTGTTTGATAATTTTTAATTGTTTTATAATATGCCACCCAATTTATTAAGCCTTTATTTCTTCTACTATACCAATGAATTTAAAAGCAAAATGAGCTCTAGTGTTGGTGGGAGTGGTACAAAAGAGCCATCTGTAGAAACTGATAAGCCATTATGGATTCATGTTATAAAGTTAGAAAAATTTTTTGAGGGAGGAAGGAATGTGTCATTCAAATGCAATTATTGTGATGGCACCTACAAAGGATCTTATTCTAGGGTGAAAGCATATCTACTTAAGATTTTTGGCCATGGAATTAAAATGTGTCCTAAGATTACTACATCAAAGTTGATTGAATTGAACAAACAAGTTGATGACGCTGAATCTAGGATCAAAAGGGCACTTCCTAAAGAGATGTCTTTGTCATCTACCCATGGTTCATCCCACACTTCTTCCTCATCTGTTAGAGTTGATCAATCATTATCATATAGAAGTGAAAGATATGATTTAAAGAAAATAAAAGGAGTTGCCAATAGTGCTTTAGAGAAGGCTTTTAACATGCAGCAGCGAGAGGAATTTGATGGTGAAATTAAAAGAATGTTTTTTTTCAGCTAGACTCCTTTCAACCTTGCAAGAAATTCTTATTACAAAAATGCATTCACTTTTGTATGTAATAACAATCTTGCAGGTTATGTTCCACCTGGCTACAATGCATTAAGATCAAAATTATTGAAAAGGGAAAGAACACATATTGAAACATTACTTGAACCAACAAAAGATGTGTGGAAAGAAAAAGAAGTCACTTTGATGTGTGATGGTTTGACTGATCCTTAAATAATACCACTTATTAATTTCATGGTCGTTACAGAGAATTGTTCAATGTTTATTAAAGCTGTGAATTGTGAAGGAGAATACAAGGATAAATATTTCATTGCCAATTTGATTAAAGATGTGATAGTCATTATTGGGCCTTCAAATATTATGCAGGTTATAATAGATAATGAACCAGTGTGTAGAGCTGCAGGATTGTTAGTGGAGAAAACTTATCCTCATATATTCTAGACTCCATGTGTTGTGCAAACTTTAAATATTGCTCTAAAAAATATTTGTGCAATAAAGAAGACAGAGACAAATGAAATCATATATGCTGAATGTCATTGGATAACAGTGGTTGCAATGATGCTGTTTTGATTAAAAATTTCATTATGAACCACTCAATGAGACTTTCAATGTTTAATTATTTCTCATATTTGAGAATGTTAGCTGTTGCTGAAACTTGTTTTGCCTCTGTAATAATCATGTTGAAAAGATTCAAACAAATAAAAAATGCTCTTTAATCTATGATGATTAGTGATAAGTGGTCTTGCTATCGAGAAGATGATGTTGGGAAGGCAAGGTATGTGAAAGAAAAGGTCTTAGATGATTTATGAAGGGATGATGTAGATTACATTTTGGCTTTTACTGATCCGATTTATTATGACATGTTGAGAGAGGCTGACACAGATAAATCATGCCTACATTTGATTTATGAGATGCGGGACTCTATGTTAACAAAAGTGAAAGAAATCATATACAGACATGAAAAAAAGTCACATAATGAAAACTCAAGTTTTTGGAGCATTGTCTATACCATTCTTAAGGATAGATGGACCAAAGGAACCACACCTTTGCATTGTTTGACACATTCATTAAATCCAAGGTATATTTGTATTCATTTTTAAATTAATTTTAAATTTCTTGGTAAATGATTAAATAATTTTATATGCTTTGTATTATTTAAAGGTATTCAAGTAAAGAATGACTTCAGGAAGACCCTCAATGTGTTTCACCATAAAAAGATTTAGAAGTGTCAAATATGAGAAAGATATGCTAGAAATGATATTTTCCAAATGAGAAGGAGAGAAAAAAACTAATATAGAACTTGCAAAGTTCTTTGGATATTTAGAGGATTTTGGTGATCAAGAAGCTTTGGTTGATAGATGGAGGATGGATTCAAAAAAGTGGTGGTTGATTCATGGAGCTTCAACACCGCTTTTTTAAACTATAGCAATAAAACTTCTTGGTCAAGTATCATCCTCTTCCTGTTGTGAGAGAAATTGGAGCACATACTCATTTATTCAATCAATGAAAAGGAATAAAATAACTCCACAACAGGCTGAAGATTTAGTTTATATGCATACAAATCTTCGTCTTTTATCAAGGAAAAATCCACTTTATATGACAGGTGATAACAAGATGTGGGATGTTGCTAGAGATGGATTCGAGTGCCTTGATGATATGGAATTATTGGAGGTTGCAAATCTTTCTTTAGATGAACCAGAGTTGGAAGCAATGACATTCAATGATGATGATATTGAAGGACAAAGACCAACCTCTGAATCGAATTCTATCATTCCCTCTATTGAGTAGTTGAAATTTCATATTGTACTAAATAATTTTTTGCTTATATTTTTGTGGTTGAATTAGACATTTTGTACTAAACATCTTTATGTTATAAGATAAACAAGTTATCATGACTTTGATTTATTATTGCTTGCCATTTTTAATATAATGTTACCTTAATTTCTATATATTATATTAAAAAACTATTATGTCGTATCCACGCCGCACCCGTGTCCTATATTTTTAAAAAATGCCATGTCCCGTGTCCGTGTCCGTGTCGCCGTGTCCGTGTCGGTGCATCATAGTTCTAATGGGGACCAAATTAAATGAAAAGGATGAATTACTGCTTCTTACCAGCATATAGTAATATGGATGTCAGATTTAGCTTCAAATCCCTCGTTAATGTTTGTGATGTAATGAATGCAAGTTAGCATCAGCAAGTAGAAACTTCTATATGTTAAGCTCCTATTTATGCAAATAGGAGTTTGGAAGTATTTATGCAAAAGTATTTGTTGATGCATGCAATATAAGATATGTAATCATTCCAAGTAGATAACATATAAGACAATGACGCATTCCTTCTAGAGTAACATCAAGATGAGAATTTTTGAGAAAAGAAAATTATAAGTGAAACCTCATCCATCGAGAGCTAAAGTCCCAACCAGTCTCTGCAGTTGAAGCAACTTCTCGATAGAAAGCTTCCTTATCAGAGTCATTTAGAAACTTGGAAGCTGACTCCACATCCTACATAAAAGAATATCAATTTCATAATCTTTTTGGAAAATGTATAGAGCCTGTTTTAGGCTTATTGTAATTACTAAAATAGAGAGCATAGCATACAATTGTTGCACTTTCTGGTCTGGGTTTATTCCACCTAGCATAATAGCGGCTCAAAGAATGCTTATGTCCATGAAGATCTCGAATCATTACTTTATGGATTCCTAAAATATCATATTTTATGAATAATAAGATTTAGAGTGGTAAGGATATCTTTGGATATTAGAAAATACAAAAATTAGAAATACTCTGGCATAATATAAAGATATATAATGATACAAATATCTTAAGCAACTTTATTGCTTCACTAAGTACGGAACCAAATTTTATGAGAAATGGTTTAGTGGCACCAAAGCATTGTTCATAAAATTAATGACAATCCATCATGTGAAGAATATTCTGGGAGGAACTATAGGTAAAGAAAATTCAAAGCGGTACCTGAAATCCAGAAGGTATACTCTTTCATTAATGAAGGAAGGGACTTCCTGACAAATTCCAAATCACCAGTCCTTGTGTATATCTCCATTACCATTGAACTCAATAGTGGAGGTTGGCTGTAAGAGATCATGGTACATAAACATCAATTATTTTTTTCTATAATATCATTATTACAATTACTTTTAAATTTCAATTCAAATTAAAAAAACTACAACTGTTTTATTTAACACTCAACTATTAAATCCTGTATATTAACTATTTTATTTAATGGCTCACCATTTGATAAATTATTAATATGATAATAGCTTTATATTTAATTTTAAATTTAATTTCTAAATCTGCAATCACTTCATAGAACAAATAATAATTTTACTTCTATTATATTTGTCACCCTTTGCAATCAATAAAAAAATATTGACTACAATATAACTAATGTACATGGTCTGTAAAAATAACAAATGTCATAATATACCTTGCCATGCATCAATGTGAATTAAATGATATAATTTGAACAAACAGTTTCATTAACAATACCTGAAATAAATTAATCAATATTATTCAATGAATGATATGAATTTGAAATTTTACTTTGATATGCCATGAATGAACAACATTTATTAAATGAAAATTTTTTAATTTACAATTTTATCCTTTGTAGCTTAAGTAAATATAAATAATAGCTAAAATCAATAAATATTAATAATGACAAATATAATTGTACTACTAATAACTAACAAAACATTCATTAAGCCACCAACATTCGGCTAAACATATAAAAAAAATTTTAATAATCTTAATGTACCTACATTGCAAGACAAGGGCCGAAGAGCTATCATAACAAACGCAAATCAACATAGGTTAAGACATTTAAAATTCAGACGGGGATATCTAAGTGAAACATAAGGTAAAAAAAAATGAAACATAAGCTGGAATCCATTCTTAGTACTTCACCTGCGATTAGCATAGTATACCCTTGCACCATTTAGCACATGACCATAAGCATCTACTAGCCATACAAGGTTGTTCACAATTTCTTTTGCTGTGTCATACATTTTGCTTACAAGCAATCCCCTGTTTTTCATCAAAAGAACAAGACTGTTATTGCACAACTAACATTCGTGATCTGAAACTAATCTGAACATAGTGGAAAAAAGGAAACCAAAACTGAACTGACAAAAGATGAAATTAAAATCAGTTTTGCATAGGAAACTATATATACTATTTGGATTGATTCAACTCAGTTAAAATCTTCTCATTGTTTTAGTTCAGAGCAATTTTATTTGATTTTACATGGATTATTGCAATAAAAAATGGTTTATAAGCTATAAAACTTGGATCAACCGTTCATGTTCAATCACATAGCTCAATACACACCATATATTAGCATGATTCGGTTCTGCTGTGTCCTTTTCATTTCATCAAAACCTCAAACATAAACCAAATATAGATCAATCTAAAGTCCCATTTTTCAGTTTGAATAAGTTTTTCAGTTGAAGCCATTTATTTAGCCGACCTTATTCGAGATTAATTTCAATGGAGCAAAAACCATATGAAGAAGAAACACACCTGATAATCCAATAAGAATCCCAATAATACACCTCCTTGAACCTCGAGCCAGGAATGATTACAGGCTCCGGCAAGGGAAGCAGCGTGTGCCTCTCCGGATATTTCTTCACATTATCGGAAACCCTCCTACTCAAATTCTTCCATAATGAATGCACTTCCAGAGCCCAAACCCTAACTTTAGGGTTAAGCACCTTGGGCAAAAACTCCACCGGCTCCGGCACAAAGTCCTCGGGTTCCGTGTACACCATATCGTCGCCAGCATCGTCGAAATAGGCTTCCAAGAACCTACGCAGGTACTTTTCCGGGATGATTCCCTTAACCCTAGGGAGTTTCCAGAAGGCAGCTTCCGTTAAGCTGAGGTCTTTCTTGAGAGGGAGGTCAACGTAGAACTTGGGGTCGAAGGAACTGGGGCCTAAAGTTTTGAGAGCTTCGGATTGGAGACGTTGGAGGAAGGAGACTAGAGGGGTTGTAGAATACGTTCGATCATCGACGGTACAGCTGTAGGAGGCGGCGGCGCGGGGGGGAATGACTGACATGAGGAGAAGCGTGGAGAAGAGGAAGAAGGAGAAATGTAATGAGAGGGAGGTCATTTTGGGAAGAAGATGTTTTATAACTGCCATTGGCTTACCGGATTTTCAGTACACAATATAATTTTCGCTTTATTCGTGAAGCATATATATTAGTGCTACGGTGGCGGGAAATGCTTGACAACTATTGGCTTGGCTGACCGAGCGCGGGTCTGTGGCGGGTCATAATTTTGTCCGATCTTTATCGATCCGCGGGCCCTGATCGGAATCCTTCTCGTCAATCATATTAATAATTTATTAGAATAACTCATTTTGGTCTGCTAGTTAAGAGCTTAGGCTTTCAATTAAAGGGTTCGAGTTTTTGTGTATGCGTTATGTGTTTGAATTTTTTTTAAATGACATAAATGTTCAAAATAATAATAATAATTAATTGAATATGATTTTTTTAAATGATTTTTTTATATATATTTAGACTAATTAAGACATATTCAAACACACATCGTATACACAAAACTCGATTAATTTTGTACTAAAACTCTGTTTTAGAAAGCAATAAAAAAGCCGTCCCAAACGAAGCCTAAGACAAATTGAGTTGCAAGACATGATTTTGAGGGATATATGGGAGAAAATTTTTAAAGAACTAGGTTTTAATATACATATTTATGCTATATTTTTAAAAGAATTTATTATAAAAATATAAAATAATATATATGAAATGCTTTTTAAGAAATACTTATACAATTAGAAGTTTTTTGCACTATGCCTAAGAAATGAAAATCATAGGCTTTTTGACTAGTTAATGCCGCAGTGTTTAACATGTGTTAGTGTTGTGACGCTCGAGGGGACCACTACTATAGTGTTTATGAAATCACCATAATGAACTTTAACTTAGCACTGTTATTCTAAAATAGCATTACGTGCTCAGCAAATGTAACACTTACTCTATCTTATGCATAGTTACACTTATTCTAACTTGATCTAGTGAAGATAACCTATTGGATTCTAGTAAGAAGAGTTTTGTAGTGAGGCTTCTAATAGTGATTTTTTTTTTTTTTTTTTTTTTTTGAAAGAAGATTAGGTTTGAGGTTGGAGATTCAAGCAGTAGTTGATTGTACATGTTAGCTGTTATTAATAGTGTTAGAAACACTTGAGAGGTTTTGTTAGTAAGGCACCTGTGTACCAGAGTTATGGTAGGAGGCACTTTGGTTAGTATTACAATATGATACAATAGTATTTTTAGAGTTGTTACATAAAATATAAGGTAGCTAATAGCCTACAAGCTTGACTTAGTTAACATATTGATCCTAGGGTTGAGAGCTATATTAGGCTGGTAGGGAGATCAATGATAGTTGCACCTTATGTGTTTACCTTGGGCTTATCTACTAGAGTTAGTGGTTCTAGTTTAATAGAAGAGAGATAGTCAGGGAGTGGATAGAGCTAGGGAGCCTAGTAATTTTATTGTTCTAGTTTTAGTTTAGGCATGTGTATTCAATTTGACTCAATATGATGCCAGAGATGCTCTGGATGTGGTTACAATTATGGATTATATTTTTAATCTTTCTTATCATATATTATTTGATTATGGATATATATAGTTATTTATTTATAAGAGATACTTTTATATTTACTATATTGCCTTCTATTATATTACCTTTTTTATTTATTATTGAAATTTTGTTAGGGATGCTAAGCCCTATGAACCGGCCCAAGGCTAATCAAGAGGGGGTGAATTGGTATTTTAAAATTTCTTTAAAGAAAAGAACAAAACTCAAACCAAAATCACCACAATGAAAATCAAAGTGTGGAAAATTAAATGCGGAAGCAGTAGAAAAAGAACACCATATTTGTAGTGGTTCGGTCAAACCTTGACTTATGTCCACTCCTCGGAGGCACCCTTCGAGTATTGCACTAAACTAAGTATCTCTCCTTTAGCCCCCACAGCTAGGCGGAGAAGCCCTTACAAAATCACTTCCACCTTCCCCGGTGCGGCAGAGTAGCCGGGTCCTTTGACACCAAATAGATCTTCTTCTTCTGTGAACTTCTCTCAAGACAAGCCTTGAATCCGACAGTACTAAGGTGTAAGCTCGTCGGAGCAACTGTGTGGAATACCACTCCACACTCTCTTGAGTCCCCCTCCAAGGATCTTCTCTCTCTCTCAAACTCCACCCTTTCCTCACTCTCTTTCAAGCTCTCTCTTCAAGTTTCCCCCAAAAGAACGAAGCTACAATGGCTGCCAAAGACACTTACCAAGTGTCTTGTCAAAGCTTAAATAGAATATCTCAAAATGAGCTCATTAATGCAACTTGCCGACTTTATCGTCCAGGCCGATAGGTATATCGGCCTGGCCGATCAGAGTAAATTTCTCTCAATCTGCCTGATCAGTTTGGGATGAATAGAGTAAATTTGGTCACATTATCCTAGACGATAACATATCATCCTAGCCGATTAGTTCAAATCCGAGCACAAATCATCCTGAACATCACCCTGAATAAAGTTTCGCCGATGTCAATCGTCCAGGACATCATCCTGGCCGATCTTACGATCAGCCCAACCAATGTGATCGTGCAATCAGCCTTAATCCCTTTCCTTAATTACCAGATTAATTTATGCATAATTGTGCTGCATCGTCCAGGCTGATGTGGATATCATCCTATATAATGTCCTTAAATAAGAATACCTAAATTGATCATGGCGACTGATTCTTTCTGATTTGAGCCTATCGTCCTAGCTGATACAAGGATCATCCATGCCAATCGGCTTAATGACGGCTGCCTCAATGAGGATGCCTTGATTAGGGTTTCTATTTTTGAATCGATCGTCTAGGCCGATATAAATATTATCCCGGATGATGTTACCAAAAAATAGTTAACTCTAATGAATAGTTAGAAATTGTTTCAAGGTGTGTGTGTAAAGTTACTTAGCATCAGGAGCCACACCAATTACAATAGACTCAAGAAAGGGAAAAAGTACAAACTTACTCAGACCAAATCTACTCAATCTTGAGCTGGTTCCAATTGCAGTCTGATCTTGTGGACCTGAAATGTTAGCACATAAGGCAATCGTAGAGAAATAAGAAATATATATATATATATATACTCAAGTGGATAAATTATCAGGGAAAGGGGGTATGGTATTTTTGGCATATGTTGTGATAGGAGCATGGAATCATGATCTCTATCTAATGTCCTGGTAGTGCGAGAAATTCCTAATGCCTTTTTCAAGTAGTTGACGACTTTGCCACCTAATAGATATATTGAACTATGCATTGATCTATTTCTTGACACTACTTTGATATCTAAGGCTACGTATAGGATAACACCTAAGAAACTTTAGAAGTCAAAGGTGCAGCTTCAGGAGTTGGTCAATCAAATTTTTTTTCCTCTTAGTGTATCTTCGTGAGGAACACCTATTCTATTAGTGAAGAAGAAGGTTAATACTATCCATATGAGCATCGATTATAAGGAATTGAATATTATAATAATCAAGAGCAAGTATCATCTATTAATGAATAATGATTTATTTGATCAGCTTGTGGGAGCTTCTATGTTTTTCAAGATTGATATGAGATTTTGATATTATCAAATAAATGTGAGAGAGGAAGATGTAGTGAAGATTTCCTTCTGTAGTTGAAACACAAATTATGAGTTCTTAGTCATGCCTTTTAGGGGACTAATGCACCTACAATTTTTGTGGATCCAATGAACATAATATTCAGGTAAAATCCGGATCAATTTATGATTGTGCTCATAGATGATATAGGTTAATTAACATTAAACTTGATCCACAAATGAAACTATGCCATAATACATACATTTAAATAATTGTAACTCATTAATAATTTAATAAACTTTTATTCATTAGTCTCATCCTTTTAGGAGCCTATGATATGGTTATCTATGGGTTCATAACACTTTAAAAACATGGACTAACATATTCTTGATAACCTAACTCTCATCAACATCAATAAAAAAAAATTATGATGAAAGATCTAATACATTTAGTTTAAAAATTAACTAAAATTCCCTTTATACTTGTAACCAACAATTCACAATTAGAAAATGAAACCCCAAAACCTAATAGGCTCCAAAAAACACATAGACCGAGCACACACTATAGATGGATTAGATTGTTAGGTAAAATGATTCTAGCTATATGTTATGTCGGTGTTATCTTATTTATTGTTTATTTTTTATTTTTATACCTCTATGTATTAAGAAATTTATTTCTATCATGATAGATATGTATTGTTGATTATTGTTGCTGGATGTTTTATATTCTTGTGATGTTGTTTTCCTATCAATGATGGGAGTATTAGAGTGCCCTGATGTATGAAAAAAATTGGAGGTTCATTTTTTTAACCCAATTTAATATAGGTGACTATGCTTATGCATGGCCATAAAGAGGGCTAAAAATATTAAATTTAAAACTAATTAAATTTTCTACATGAGCTTATAATTATCTATCCCCATAATTATTAAAATCATAGCCTATCTACAGGATTGCTTATATGAGCAAATGTGTCATATGATAAGTGATAAATATGATTATGTTGCTTTTCATACTAACCATGTAGGAAGTTTAGATCCTTTTTATTTTAAAATTTAATTCAAATAAGAGCTATGAAAATCTTTGTAGAAGTGCTTTATTTATCCAAGGATAAAGAAACCAAAAGTAAGGAAATATCTTCTCCAATTAGGAGATTTCTTTCTTTTGGAAGCCTTTTTGATGGATGATCATTTTACTTTGTAAAAATAATTGTGTCATTCATAGATCTAAAAATCTAGGCTATTACTAATGGAGTCTAGCCACCATTACTTTTTATATTCCATGGCTTTTATTAAGTGACACTTGTATTAAGTGTCAGTTGTCGTATCGAACATTATATTTAATCATTTCTTCATTTACTTGGTATATTTATTATTATTATTATTATTATTATTATTATTATTTGCACTAGAACTCTTGTCTTTTGTAGGTTGATTTTTTCATATGATTTTTGTGAGGATTTCTCTTAGGGTCTTAGGTAATAAATTCTTTTTCTTCTAATAATTACATAATAAAACTTAGGCTTAATTACATAGCAAGATAATTGGTCTAAAAGTAAGCTGAGAATCACCTGGGGTCTTATAAAACATGTCTTTACTTCTTTCCTTCTTAGGCATCTCCCAACCTATGAGTAGAAGCAGATCACCTTATCTATTACAGTTCAATTCTAACACAGGGAGTTCTACTCTTTTAGAACAAAACTTATTTTAAACTTTTTTTAAATTTCACATCCAAATTTATTTTATAGAATCAATTCGCATGAATTGCCTTATAAACTAATTAGAATAAATAAAATTATGTGCATTTAGATTTAGAACCTTAATCCACCACACAATATGAGGAACAACTTAGGATCTCTTAGATATCAACCCTCTTTTCTAAAAAAACTTAAATAATAATAATAACTTGTCCATCTTACATTTTAATAGATTGGGGGTTATGATTTTAAAGTAATTAGGAGGGGTTGTAGCTAGCATTCCTATTTTAAGTAGGAATTTAAGCCTAGACATGTCTTGCATACCCAAAACACTTTTTAAGACTAAAAAATATAAGGTCCATTTCTATATTCTACATATCATTAGACTAGGTTTGTGTTGGTATTTTATAGTGATTCACTATACTTCTAGGTTCTGAGGCAAACCAAAAATCACAAGTCCTCACCCTCCGAGAATATAATCCCACATTTCTTATAAAGTTTCAACTTTATTAATAAATTCAATATAAAACTATAAAACCCAACATAGGATGGAATGAGGTTACCTTTGAGTTTTTCAGAATCTGGTGCCCCTAATTTTTCTCCTTTTACTCTCAAGGAAGTGTTCAATATTGAATTTTCTCTTTTAAAAAATCCCTATGTATATTCTTATCTCAAACTTTGTAATCAAAGAATATAACTCACCACTTTAATCAATTTTTTTCTAAAGATTACCTCTTTTATGATGTAATTAACCATATAAGCTTGCCCATTATGGTGGATTGAGAACACTAGATCAAAAATAAGCCATAATTTATTCTTATAAAATAGGTACAAAATCTAAAAAAATGTTGGTATTTTCCAAACTTATTACTACTTCTAAAAGTTATTATAGAATTATGTTATTATTTTTTCAAGATAATGTGATTATTTTTTGTTATATTTGATAGTAGAAATGCAAATATTTTCAAAAATTCATCCTAGTTCTTAATCCCTTCATAAAATATTATATTCATATTTTTAGAAGATTTAGTATTCTCTTGGAAGAGTTTGATTAAAAGGATGGCAAATTTAAAAGCCAATTTCTCTTTCCAAACACTTTCTATTGAATATCATATTCAACTCTCGATATAACCTAGCTATTAATCTTTGATTTTTGTTTGATCATAGAAATGATGTTTTCTAAAATCATATTTTTTTTTCTTTGAATCCATTGAAGAATATTGTGTTTGTCTTGAAGATGGTGTTATTCACAGTGTAGTATTTGATCGTAAAGATAGATGTTCTCAAACCGAATTCCTGTCATTCGAATTTTCCATAGTGATTTTTCTAATGACTCTGCTGAGGATCAATTCCTCTCTGCATCTTTAGTAGTGATTCATACCTTGCATTGGAAGTATACTTATGGTTGTGATATGTAATAACAACCTTTCTTCTATTGGTTACTTCTCCATTTCTTCCTTGGATAATTTGACCGACATTTAATCAAAACTAATGGTAAAAATAAGGTCGCAAAATATTCTGCATCAAGAATTGATAGAGAAACATTTGTAACATATTCAAATTATAAAGGATCTTATTTAATTCTAAAAGGAGGTCTTCAAAATAAAGCTTTTCACTGGTCATGAATTACATGTCATAATTATTTTTTTTTAAGTTGCTTAATTTTGTTTTTGGGTTTGGGTCCATGATTTCAAAATTTCTCCATCCTAGTCAATTTGCTAACATAATTTTAATTCCATGTTATTTTGTCAAGGTGGAGCCGTGTAATTTAAAAATCTTTTTTAACTGGCCTTTGATAAATATATCATGGTTATGCCTTATTATAAAATGATGTTTTGTCATATTATGGGTTGCAAACATCAAAATATAATTCACATCAATTAATAAAATCATCTTTTTTAATCCACACCTAAATATTTTACATTTGACATAAGGTATCCATTGGTAAAAGATCCTTGCCTTGCATTGATTTGAATATTGTAGTTACGTTCTTGTAGCTTGATGCCCGTATTGTCAGAAAGCTCTGTTAAAATCATAACCTAGGAAATTCAAATTCACTGATAATCCTAGTAGGGCATGTTATGTATTTTATTGATTTGATATGCACATCCTAGGATGTCATCACATAAATTTTATAAAATTTTCTCCTTAACTTCTTCAAACCATTAATTCCAAATTCATTCTCTTTCTTTATGAAAAAAAATGTCTGGAAAATTGAACTTCTCCATGTTTGGCAACCTTAACCTGGCCTTCAATATGTCCCCCTTGGTGATGATAATATCGTCAAATTTGGGATGGGTTTCAAAATTTGCAAATGACCATTAATGGCCCTCAGTTCACTATTATTCATTCTATTAAAGTTGCTGATAAGAAATCCACCATTGAGTTTAATGTTGGATGTATGTCTCATATTGCCCCTGCAGTATCCTGACCTTTTAGTATTCACCAGAGTAGGGCTACCCAGAACTACTAATTCTAATAAGAAACTCAAGTATGTGATTGTAATTGATAGACATGTTATATGGTGTTCCTAGCAAGTTTGAGATTGGCATTTCTTCCACTACCCCATCCTTTATCGTGAATAAAACACAAAGAACAAATAAGAACAACCATATTAGGATAAGCTTGGAGAAATTGAGAAATATTTTTGATGATTCAGTGATGCCTACCTCTAATGAGGCAGGTGAATTTGATATCCCCCATACTTCTCCACACCTTAGTGGAAGAAAGTTTTATCTTCTCTCATATATTGATGGAGACAAAGATGTGTGATTTCTTATTCACCTCCTGTAGATTATGATCATTCCAGGACTGAGTCTATTCGGGAAAAGAAAAATAAATTCACTAGTTTGTTAAGGGGTGTAGTAAAAAAATGTGAACATAGCCAATGATAAACTAAATCTAAATTTTTTATGAATATGAAAGGCATGATTATCAATAAAAATACTAAAAGAAAGTAATAACAGAGCATGTATGGCAGATCAGTTAGATACTGGATATGGTGAGAAATTTACTGGGTATATTGTCATCTATATTCTAAATGAGAGATATTACAAGGAGCTAAGAAACTCTCATAGGAAATCTAAGAGCATTCTATTGACTGGTGAATAGCACCAGGGATGAGCATAAGATCCAAGACTTGAAACTGTCTTCTAGTCAAACTCACAATCATTCATTATTTCACCTTCTCCATCTAATGGACATAGAAAGTTTCTCTATCACTGCTTATCTTATTCGTTGCTACGGGTGATAGGCACTATCTTTGTGGTTCCTCTTCATCTCCTCATCCCAATGCTAATGGGTTTAGTTCAACATCTCAACCTTATGTATGATCAACTATTTAAATAATCATTAAAAAAGCTAATTATATAATTAAAGCTATTTAAAATCATTGTACTGGATAATCTAGATCATACTAGACTATAAGTTGAAATCAAGATCTCAGCTGCCAATCATAATTTAGGTAATATTTTAATGCTCAAAATTTATACTAATCATACTGTACAATTTGTATCTTACAATATAATATAATCAAATCTTTCATAAATTAATCATGTAACTAGGAATCAATTTTGGGTTAATTGATCCAGTCAAATCATACATGATGATTGAGACCAATCATATTGTACAACCTGATCTTTACATGGGATGATATTTATTCATTGCAAATCGTAAGAGATGATAATCCAAGTTGTTTGAACTAAATTTACTGGATGATGCTCAAATCATACTGAATGATCATCTTAATTTCTTGAACTAATCATATAGCACCTTATTCTTTGTACAGTACTAACAAGCTTCTTTGAATTAATCATAATTTATGATGTAGTATCATACTATATAATCAGTGTTGGTAGAATTTAAGTTTAGGGCTTTTTGTGAAGCTTTGTATTTAATCTCTCTCATTAGACTTATTTCAAGTGTTTGGTTATTTGTGTTTTCTGGAGAGAGAGCTTGGAGAGATTTGGGAAGGAGAAAGGGATAGTTGTGTGTGAGGGAGAATGAGTCTTAGGGGTTTCACATAGTTCCTCTAAGCAGGCTTCAACCTTATTTTTCAATGCTTTATTGGGTAGATTTTGGCTTCATAAATAAAGGATGGTTACATCTACCCTTCACCAATAAATGAAATATTTTTGTGATGGTGTTGAACATTGTATTATGGGAAATTTGTAACCATTCCTAGTCCATGAAGTAGGAATCTATGGGGATATTGTATACTATCTGCCTAAGAAAAAAAATAATTTTTCCAAGGATTTCAAATAGGAAAATGGCCAACAAAGTGAGATAATGAATTTGGGGAAAATTGTAGAAAAATAAGAAAGAAAAGATAAAGAGAAAGAATAAGAAAAAGAAGATAAAAATTACACTTCCCTTAAGAAAAATATTCATTGGCATACTACTCCTACACATTAAGGTGGTAGAATGGTCCAACAGGCTAGATGTAGAGGCATGGAAAGATAAAGTCAAATAGGAACATATTATAATTAATAATACATGTTAAAACAAATACCTAGAATGCACATTAATTTAGAATCTAATTTAGAGAATAAATCATGTGTATTTGAGAAAAGAAAATAGGAAATTACAAATTAAAAAAAAATTACCAATGTTTGGAGTTTTTTTTCTTGAAGCAGATATTGTTGAAGATAAAATGCAGAAAGATATTATGGATGACTCAGATAAATTTACATATAATAGGCTTAGGAAGTACGTGAAAAACATAGCTCTAAGCCCTCTATCTTAGAATAATATTGGCATGTTGGCAGTTAAGGTATCACCTATTTTAAGCAGTGATTGTACTACTATGTTTATACTTTCCACTAATAAGAATCCTAAAATGATTTAAACATTCAAGATCCTTTAATGGATGAAATAGTGGCACTAACTTTAAATTGGTATCTCCTTGGTGTTAAAAATATGATTGATTGTGGTTTAAATCCATCCAGTTAGATCAGAGGTAAATCTCAATGCCTTCAAACTTTTGGAGTACAAAAAGCTTCAAGCTGAAATAAAAGGTAGGCATTGATTTTGGCATAGTGGGTCTAATGGATGGTAAAGAATACAATGTTATTATCACTTATGATATGGAGTCTGATGCTCTCTTGGCAAAAGACAGAAAAACACTTAGCAAACTTTGTTTAAAAACATCAGGTGACCTGTATGAACTTCAAGTTAGGGATGCACCCCCCAAACCTAAAAATGAATTTGGCAAACTATAGATGACTAGATGAAATCAACCTCAGTAGTGAAGAAAATCTTCATCATATTTTCATAAGTTGTTTATCGAATGAGGATGAGTTGAATTACATAATCATATTACTTTTAGATTTTAAAGATTACTTTGCATGGAGCTATAAAAAAAGGTTTGTTCTATCTCCACAAGTGGCAGTCCATAAACTTAAAATAGCCCAAGTGTACCTCGCGTAAAAGCATATCCATCCTTTTTTCCTTCATAAGCTCCACCCTGCCTACAATAAAATCTATTTTTAAAACCCTTTTTAAATTTCACATTATATTTTATTTCTTAGTATAAATTATCAAGTTTGTATTTAATTCCCTACATAGTTATCCACCTCAAAATATGCATTTTTTTATTTTTATAGGAAAATATTTAAATTTCTAATAAATTATTCTTTATTTTTTATTTTTTTATTGATGAATAAAGTTTTTATTAAAATTTTAAAAAATATATAGAAAAACAAAACAAACACACATAAAAATAAACAAAAAACACTAACTTTTAATACTATACCTCCCCCCCCCCCCCCCCCCCAGGGGGGGGGATCAGTCCTCCTTGTGCTAATGCTATGTCTCTTATTTAATGTGCTGCTACTTCTCTAATCATGTGGTTGTCTCTAGAATATGTATATCTAACTTAAGCTCAAGTCGAACAAATTGCTCAGTCCATGTACCCTGAGGAACTGGCTAGACTTCATGGGTTCTTTCTATATACAAGATTAAAATTCCAACTACATTAAATTTTGTTTTAGATAGATATAAATAAGTTACTATCAAGAGAATTAGGGTAATATTGAATAAGTCTCCTACTTTGGGGATAATTAAATGTCGAATAATGTATTGGACAACACATGCATTCATCACCAATATGCTAACAAGTGGCCGGTGATGGCTCATATGGTAATTCCTAATGATGAGTTTCACTTATGTATAATTATAGTTGATTGTAATTTAAATTTCATGTGGTTTAGTGCGAGTTTAGGAAATATGGAGATGTTCATGAAGTTCTTAATTTGTAATTTCTATGGGTTGACTACATACAAAGGATGGGACCAATGTGTGTTAAGTATTAATCCTAACATTCTCAAAAAAAAAATTTAATGGATGTTCTGTGTGTTAGGGAAAGGCTAAGGTAAGATGTAATTGAAGTGTGGTCCCTATGAATAGTTTTAATACTTGGTAAGAAAAATATTCTTGTTTGACTATTTTGGACTCCATAATAATTGTTATCATATACTTTTGGTAAGCGGCAGTCGAACAAGAAGGGAATTTTTTTTTATTTTGATATTATGCTCAGTCCTCCTTATGCTAATGCTACGTCTCTTATTTAATGTGCTGCTGCTCCTCCCATCATGTGGTTGTCTCTAGAATATGTATATCTAACTTGAGCTCAAGTCATACAAATTGATCAGTCCATGTACCCTGAGGAACTGGCTAGACTTAAGGGGTTCTTTCTATGTACTAGATTAAAATTTCAACTACATTAAATTTTGTGTTAGATAGATATAAATAAGTTACTATCAAGAGAATTAGGGTAATATTGAATAAGTCTCCTACTTTGGGGATAATTAAATGTCGAATAATGTATTGGACAACACATGCATTCAACACCAATATGCTAACAAGTGGTCGGGATTGGCTCATATGGCTATTCCTAATGATGAGTTTCACTTATGTATAATTATAATTGATTGTAATTTAAATTTCATGTGGTTTAGTGTGAGTTTAGGAAATATGGAGATGTTCATGAAGGTCTTAATATGTAATTTCTATGGGTTGCCTACATACAAAGGATGGGACCAATTTGTGTTAAGTATTAATCCTAACATTCACAAAAAAAAATTAATGGATGTTTTGTGTGGTAGGGAAAGGCTAAGGTATGATGTAATTGAAGTGTATTCCCTATGAATAGATTTAATACTTGGTAAGACAAATATTCTTGTTCGACTATTTTGGACTCCATAATAATTGTTACCATATACTTTTGGTAAGTGGCAGCATCTTCTTCATACTGAAATCTATTATCTAGGTGGGGCATAAATGGGCCTCCAAGATGATGTCAGATTTGCTTGCTTTCCATTAGAAAGTTTAGGGACTCAAATAGAAAAAGGAGAGGAGATAATATGGTTTAAAATGAGCATATGACTTCATTTTATAATATTTACTTGATTATAAATAATGATTGGTACTATACTATTAAATAATGATTGGTACTATACTATCTAATAAGTAGAATCTAAATCATCCCATCAAAAGTCATATAAAGAAAATAAAATCATCTAGTACGATCAAGGATTGTACAATCCAAACTTCAATATTTCATTCATCCTAAGGAGTCATTTGGATGAATATTCAACCAATCAAATCATACAGTATAATGAGTAATTCATAGAGTACAATTGATAATAATGATCATACCAAATAGTTAAAATGAAAATTATTGGTCTCTAATTGTCTTATTCCAGAAGTATTTATAGTGCAAAGTGAACAATTTTTTAGAGTTTGTGATATGATCAAGAACACCTCAACAAAAGGCATGCACACAAAATATAACACAAAATTTATAGAAAAAAACTTGACAAAACTAGAAACAAACATAAAGAAATAAATTAGAAATAAATAAAACAAAATGGAAACAACAATAAAACACATAAAGTGGAAATAAATACAAAACAAAGATAAACATAAAAATATGAACACAAAAACTATAGAAAATCAAAATAAAAACCCTTTCCCTCCCTAATTAACTATCACTTATATCAATAATCCCCAATCTAGTCCTGTGCACCAAACCTTTCACAACTTAGTGGTTTTGTGAAAATATAAACAAACTAGATATGTGTTTACAAATTATATGCTCACATTTCCCTTTGGTATATGGTCTCTAATTAAATTATGTCCCACATCAATATTTTTAATGCAAGAAAGTCGAATTGGATTCTTAGTTACATAGATTGCAGTCATTTTGTCACATATGATGGGGATGTACCCGCTAGCAATTCAAAATCAAGAAGTTGCTGCTTCTGCTAAAGGACATTTTTTTTAAAACTCCTTATAGCTAGATACTTAAATTTTATAGTGGATAGGGTTAATTAATTTTGCTTCTACTAGACCTAGAAACTACATATTATCCTATTAATTGGAAGGTTTTTGAAGTAATCATCCACCTTACATCCTACAAAATTTTAATATGTGTGCCCAATAAATTTAAATGCCAAGATTTTCCAAGGATATAATATACTTAAGTTCTGAGTTCATATAAGATATCATATTATTCTTTTGATTGAATTACATGGGATTCGTTAGGGTCATCCTAAAACTTGACATATAAGCACAAGCTAAAAATAATGTCATGTATTATAACGACCAAGTATAGTAAGGAATCTATTATATTTATTATACTTCTATACCTCTTTTGATAAATTTATTTTACATCATAATCTCTATTTAATTGGGTGGTGTGTTCATACTCTTAAAACCTCCCTTATTAAATTTCTTTAAGATTTTATTCATGTATTTTATTTGACTTAGAAAGATTCCATCTTCCCTTTTCTTAACATTAAATCAAAGATAACAAGTTAACTCACCTATCATACTCTTTTCAATTTCATAACACATTAGAAGAAAATTCTTTTCCATAAATTATCATTGGTGGATACAGAAAGAATGTCATCCACAAATATCTTCAAAATGAGAATATCCTCTCATCTCCAATTATTTTAATAAACAGAGTGGTATCTACCATACCCTTAATAAAGGATTTCCCTAAAAAAAGTGTTAAGACTATCATACCATGCTCTATGTGCCTACTCTAATCCATATAATTCCTTTTAATTTGTATACATGATTAAGGAATGTAAAACTCTCAAATCCTAGGAGCTATTCCATATAAATATCTTCTTTAATTACTCCATTCATAAAAGAAATTTTTACATCCATCTGGCTCAATTTAAATCCCTTAAACAAGCAAATTCTAATAATACCCCGATGGCCTCTAACCTAGCTATTGGGGTAAAGGTTTCCTCAAAATTTATTATTTCAATTTGATTATTAACATTTGCAACGAACCTAGTCTTCTTCTTCATAATTGATCTAAAGTCATTTAGTTTATTCTTAAATAATAACTTTGATCTAATAATACTCTAATTAGTAGGTATAACTACTAACTTAAAATCATCATTCCTTATAAATTTAATTATCACTTATTACATTGCTACAATCTAGAATTCATCTTCTAATGCTTATTCTATACTATTGGGTTCTATAATAGAAATGAAGGCTATGTACCTAACTTCTTTCCTATGTCCTTGTATGGTCGTAAATCCTATGGATTGGTCTCCTATGATAAGCTCCCTAGGATGACTATATGCATATCTCCACTCTTTAGGCATAGGATGTTGAGTTTCTTCTCCGTCTTTTATGCTTATGTTCTAAATTTTAATGGTGATGTCACCCTCTTCTTTTTTTTTTCTCTAGGTGGAGTAACTTTATATGTCTCATCAAATACTACCTCTTCTACTATTAGTATTCTCTTATTGAAGACCCTATAGCCTTTACCTATTAATAAATATTCTAATAACATAGCTTCATCAAACTTGACATCAAACTTTCCCAAATTATATTTTCCATTATTTAAGACAAAATATTTATATCCATGTACATGTAGGTGGGAAAGGAACCGAGTTCTACCCTTCAAAAGCTCATAGGGGGTTTTATTCAAATTTAGATTTGATATTCATTCTATTTAGAACAAAATATGACGCATTTACTGCTTGAGCCTAAAAATATGTAGGTAGCCTATATTCATTTAACCTGACTCTAAAAGCTTCTACCATGTCCTATACTTTCTCTTTGTTATTCCATTTTGCCAGGGCATCCTATATTCAGAAAAGTTGTGCACTAGACCAAACATTTTATACAAAGATTGAAATCTTTCATTTTTAAACACTCCTCTATGGTCACTAGGGTTGGTGGAAAAAGTGCATCCTAACTTCCTTTGAATATAATTAAATAAAATACTAAACTCCTTAAATGAGTCACTTTTATTAGCTAAGAACTTGAGCCATGAGAATCTAGTATAGTTATCTACAATGACAAACACGTATGCTTTTCCTCCTAAAGATATGGTGTTGATGGATCCAAATAGGTCCATATGTTAAATCTTAAGTGGTATATTTGTTTTGATCTCTTTAAGTAAGCAAAAATAGGACATAACTTGTTTACCTAGCATATATACATCAAAGAAATGCTCCTTAGTGAACTCTAGCTTGGTACTCCTCTAACTAAGTCTTAGTGTGTGATTATTTTCATTGTCCTCTTACTTGCATGACCCGATCTCCTTTGACACAGCCAAGCCTCATCTACATTGGTTTTCAAATAGTGCAGCTTGTTAGACTCATTTAAACTTTCTAAATTAATCATGCAGACATTATTGACTAAAAAAAACAATGAAAAATAGGCTTATTTTCAAGCAAAATCAGACATTTTCCAGAAAAATGTTTTAGTTTAAAGCCCTTATCACAAAGTTGACTAATACTCAATAAGTTATGTTTTAACCAATCTAGTAATAATATATTTTCAATAGTAAAGCCATTGAGTTTACCTATGTTGACCGTTTCAATTACCTTCCTTATAGTATTGTCTCCCAACAATACTTTCTTCCACTCTTGGACTCTAGCATGCTAATTTTTTTTTATCTCGTGTCATATGGAATTAGCATCCACTATTCAAGTACCACATGACTTCAATAGATCTCTTATGATGTCATACCTACTAAACAAATCAAAGTGGGCATTTTGGAACCCATAATAGCTTGGGTCCTAAAGTGTGAGAATATGAAGTCATGCTATATTGTATTAATGGAGCTTTAGGCCTCCAAACATATCGTGTGCTATGATGGACTTGAAGAGTACAAACATGTGCAATGCTTTTTACCATGTTATAATAAAGCACCTAGCACGAAGGAATGAATGAGTAAACTTATGCAATGATGGTTTTTCTTTATATGATGAGTATATATGAGATGCTCTCCTAGGTGGTGTGTGTTCAAATCTTGATGCATTAGCATTTATTCTTTTAATTTTATTTTGTAATACTTCATTTGAACTTTTATATTATTCCCAATTTTATAAATGTATCAAGCTCACTACTATCCAAGGGTTACCTAACATTGGTTGCTATGTCAATATTCAATTTTTTAATTTCTTGAAGCATAAAAAATTGAACCACACAACACCATGGATTCACCCATCAATAAATAACATGTTAAAAAATTGAACCACCCATCAATAAAATAACTACCTCACTAATCAAACTTTATATTACAAATAAAATTCTCTTAAGAGGCAATTTTCAACATGTGAAAAATTACTCAAAATTAAATTTATAAACAAAAAAATTGCCTCACTATCACACACAGAGACTCGATAGAAATAGGCAAATTGGCCTCACAAAAGATGTTACTCCGACTAGGTGAAGAGGAGACAAGAGGTGAAGAAGATCCCTCAGAAATGGGGCCGACTGGCGTTGTGGCAATAAGATCTAGTGAATGGGAAGGTCTTGGGAGAATATGAGGAATAGGAAAGAGTAGAAAGAAGGTTTTAGGGAGATAATATTGGACCGCTGATTTGATTACTGATTGGATGAGATTGAAGATGGCTTTATGCTTCAACTCAGTCACTTGCTCGATCTCAAGCTCCATTCTGGCATCATAAATAAAAGGGACTCAGAATGAGTCGTACTTGAAACGAGCGACTTATTCATAGACAGATTATCTGGCTATAAGGCATGTCATCTCCTCGGCATCTATCCACATGGAGGCCTTGTCAGCAGCTCTAGTCGTCCGAGACTATGGTAAGATCTTTTTTTTTGTAATTACTTTTTAATAAATAATGTAAATTATTTAAAATAATTTTCCTATTGTAAGGGGAATCTTTAAATAAATTCTCTTTGCAACTCTTTGATCTGATTTAGTTTTGCTAAAATGCTCCATATTCTACATGCCTAACTCAATGAGTGATGACCCCCAATTTCGTAGAGAGGATTAATTGTCTATAAAGTTTAATTGGATATAAAAATAGGGATTGAATTCAGTATATCTAACTATATAGTGGTTGAGATATGTTTATACTTGATTGATCTTCCGAAACTTTCGGGTTAGTTTTGAATTGAGAGCGAGAGACCTTGGTGATTTTTTTTTCCTTCTTTTTTCCCTACAAGAAGGAATAGATAACATCCGACTGGTATTGGCTAGTTGTCCAATTCTTTGGGCAAATAGCCTTACCAAATGGGTGACTTTGGTTTCGTTTAGGACGGCTTTCTTACTGCTTCTGAAAGTAGCTTTTTAGCATAAAAATTAAAAATTTTATACTTAAAAGTTATTTTAAGAAGCAGTAAAAAAACTGTGCCAAATGATAACTTAGAGTTTTCTCTTTGGCAACTTAGTGAGATTTTAGGTGATTCCTTGATTTACTTGTTGAATGCACTCATAATAATTTAATTCATATGACTAAACCAACAAGGGCATACATTGGTTTACATTGTCCTGACTCCATTGAGCCAACGTATAATCCAATTTGTGTAAATAATTTTTTTTTAAAATAAAATCGTTTTCAGCAATATATGTTTATATTAATTACCAATGTTTGAGGTATTTTACCTATCAATAAGAGGGGCGTAAGTTCATAAATTTATTTATTTTACATAATAATATATTTATAAATTAAATATAATAAAAAATTAAAATAATTCAAAGTTCATACAAAATAATTCATATTCTAACTCCAAAACTTAATTATATAAACATATAAAACTAATTAAAATGAGGTGTCAAAATAAAAAAAAAATAAAGATTTGGGGTCTGATTTTTTTTTTTTCAGGTTTATAGTAAATGGTTCAATTTGAATGAGCTTCGTTATTATTAGATTAAAAAGAAAATAATTTATTTCATTTGTTTTTTATTTAAATATTGAAAATATTTTTACATAAAATTAAAATTTAGTAATTTTAAAATTTTAATTAAGTTTAAGTTATATCATTAGGATGTAACTAAGGTTTTATTTGAGACAGCTTTTTATTATTTTTCAAAGCAATTTTTTAGTGCAATACTTTATAAAGCGGTAAGAAAGTTGTGCCAAACAATGGACGGATTTTTATTTTTTTTTAAAGCAGCTTTTAGTATAAAAACTAAGGCTTTGTTTGGGACGACTTTTTTCTAGCTTCTCTTCTTGAAGTTGAAGCATTAAAAAAACCGTTCCAAACGAAGCCTAAATTTTTGTACTAAGAAGTTGCTTCAAGAAGTAGTAAAACTCGTCCAAACAAAGCCGAAGCCTTAAATTACCTTTCAAAAAATGATTAAATATATGTAACGGACATTAAACTATTGATAAAAACTTTTTTTTTGATTTTCTATAATACATAAAATATGTCAATAATGTTGCCAATATAATGAAAACTTCAACCAAAGATTAGCTTTTAGACCAACAAAACTATTTAGTATTTGCAAAATATTAAATAAGACATTTTAACCTTATATTCAAAACGCAAATTTTTTAGAGAAATTAGAATCGTGCAAGGCACTAAAAAATGTCTCTTCTTACCAATTTGTGATGCACATACCTTCAACGCTTAAAATAAAAAAGAAAATGACAAAAGGGCCCTCATGTATTATGATAGTGTAGGACTCTAAATTGTTAGGTGAAAATGTATATATTGTATATATTGAGAGACCTATTAGAAAAGAAAATTAGAAAACGCTAAATATTGTGAAGTTTATTGTAATTATCTTCATATTATCTGGATGATTATAATTTAACGATAAGGAAGCCAATTACTGATTATTGTATTGAGAGAGAGAGAGAGAGAGAGAGAGAGAGAGAGAGAGAGCTAGAAAACGAAATTAGAAAATTGTCGAGGGTTAGAATGAGATGCCAAATATTTCAAAAAAAAAAAAGTCTATTTGATCTTTTCTAAATAATAAAGAAAAAGAGACGTATTTGCCAAATTGATCAAATTTACACATTCACTTTCTTCTTGGTTCATTAAGTTATTGCGAGAGCTCAAACGATACTCGGCTACCCTTTGCCTGCAATTTGGAATAAAAACCCATAAAATATAAAGTCACTAAAACCTCATTTCGCCTTGAATCTTGTGAAGCCTCACAAGAATTAGCCTTTAATTTGTCATAAATATTGAATTTGTTCAATCTAATGCTATCAATGGAAGATATCAAGATCAAGTCAAAATAGTAAAGAGAGAGATTCTAAGAAGAATCTAGGAGATATAATATAATAAGGGATCTCAAAATATTTTGGTTTGATAGTTTTTTAAATAAATAGTATAAGAGGAACAATGTCGATGCTATAATATGTGCTACATAATGATTTACAAAAGTGAGTCTAACTGGAAACCATCTATTACACTTGAACTTAAGACGATTTTCTAATTAATTGGCTGTCAAAACCCTTGATGAATTCTCCTAATGAGAATACCTTGTCAACTGGTGAGTAATTTGGACAAGTGATATAGTTCTTCGGGTAACTTTCTCAATGATGAGGATTGGATAAGGGATGTCTTCTCGGTGATATTATGGGAAATTACTTGATGTGACTAGAGAGATTCGTCAACTTTCGGCTCAAAATTTTTACATAGATTTTAAATCTATTTTAACCAAAAGAATATCATGATGATTGAAGAAAAAAAAAATATCAACCTATATAATGTAACTAGCCTTGCTATAGTAATGAGTTCACCTAAAAATATTTGAATAACACTTGGAACGATTTACAAGCCTACTACATCTTGTTTGAATTTTTGAGAAATTTCTTAAGTTGTTCAATGTTCAATGTTGATTATAGAAAGTTGCTAATTGAATTTAGATGTTTAAACTAAGTCTAGAGGTTTGAAGTGCAGTCACACTAGGGAATGTGGTGAAGTGACACCAAGCTTTCTATTTTTAGAGTTAGAAAATCCTTCTGGGGAGCATTATGATGTTTGGATGTAAGTGTTGCAGTGTTAAGCTCTCTATCTGCATCAAAATTTATTGGGAACTTTGTGGCGCTATAAAGTGTAATGCCACGATGTTGTAGGGTGATTCTACAACATTAAGGCTTCTGTTTATTAGAAAAATTTAAAATTTAATGATCCTTTAGGAGCACTATAGCGCTATGTCAATTTTAGAGTTTTTATATAAATATCTCAAACCATTAGACAAAATCATTTTATTTTTGCTAAGTCAAGAGAGTTGCTAGAGAAGAGAGAAGAGAAGATGAAGAGAAAAAATCTTGGGTTTGGGGCTCATGGAGCCATATTCATCTATAGGAAAAATATAAATTTTCACTTGGTTATTTGGTTTATACACATGTTTGGGGAAATCTATAAGTAAGTTATCATCTCTGATGAATGCAACAATTCAATATATATTTAAAAATTATGTCATTAATATTCCTCATGAATGTTTTTTTTTATTCATCACAATGGCTACATATACAAATTTTATCTCAAGTGTACTACTGAAAATAGTCGTGTAAGTGCTAACCTATTGAATTCATGTATTTATTTAAATGGAGCTAATACATGTTGACAATATTAATCTTGCCAGGTTCATGTGATGGATTCTACATGTTCATGTGTCATGTGAAATATAATTCATACAAATTGACAATGTTAAAGTTGCCAAGTTCCTATATTTAAGTATCATGCTACATGTGATTTATATGTGTGGAAAAGGAGAATGTTGTCGTGTTCATGTGATGTAATTTAGTTACATGTCATGTTCATATGCTTGAAAATATATGTGCAGTAAATAAAGTATTATATAAGTGATGTCTATCTTATGTTATGTGCAAGCCTATACACCCATGCATATGTATATTTTCATATATTTCACTATGTGTTTGGTATCGATGCCAGATAATCAAGTAGAGGTATATGTGAAAGTGAAGTAATATTGGGAAATCGAGCGACATGTTATGTACCTCACATTTTGCAATATATATATATATATATATATATATAATGCTACAGTTCAAATGAAGTTCATGTAAATATACTATTAACATTTTTCATTCTATTGCTTCTAGCTGAACTATAGATATCATGTTCATAATTGAATATTATATCACCACTACATTACGTTTTACTGAAAATACATGAAATCCTTGCATAGAAGATAATTAACTTTTAATTAATTATTTTTAGATGCTAAATATTAAATTCTCTTGTAGGTCCAATGTAACTGCCGAGTAATATGCTGCTTATGCTTTTGGTAAAAGAAAAAACCCAACTAAGTAAATAGAAGAGGTTGATAGAAGAGAAGCTACAAAATTTGGTATGTTTATGTTATGGATGCATTCTTTTGGAAATCCCGTTATTGATCATACTAAATGTTGGAAGAAAAGAAAACTATTATGGATTGTTGCATATGAACATTTTGATGTGAAGTTTTGATGATTCATTTTATATTTTGCCTATAAGTTTTAGCTGGCAATGAATTATGATTTATTTATGGATTAAGTTAAATTAAGCATAATTCAAATAATTATATATTGTGGAATGACATATAATAAAAATGCAAAAGATAAATCACATATAAACATCCAAGTTTTTGGCATTGTTTGGATGTATTCTATGTCCACACCTTGTTATCTTTCAAAACTAAGATTTCCTACACAAACACCACTAAACAAGATCATTGCTCGTTTGATTTGCCGGGAATCATTTACACCAACATTTTTCTTAGAACAATATCTTCTTTCACTTAGAAATCATCCACAAAAATTCTCCACCAGACTACTCCAAAGCAACTCAAGAATAATCAAATAGAAATCAACCATAAGAGAAACATCTTCTTACATGCCAATTTTTAATATTGTGAAGAAGTCAAGACCCTCAAACCTCAAAGATTAAAGATAAACATACTGAAAAGCAAGATTAATATCTCTCTCAAATATATTTAGAGGTAAAACAATCCTAAAATAGGGATTATGGTAGGATTTATCAAAGGTGGTTATGATTTTAATTAAAAAATAATAATCTCTTAACATAAGGTTTAACTTTGTATTCACATTTTAGACCTTTGTGTTGTAGGGATTGAGAATATTAATTAAAATAAATAAATCCATTTGCTTATTAGTTGCCAACATTCAAAAATAGAATGCAATTTTAAATTAATTTGGTTCCAAATGGTTTGAAAGTGTCATTAAACCTTTCTAGAATTTGACATCTATGGAGATTCATAAAACATTGTGAATGCCCATTAAGTACTTTACAAAGGGCTATAAACCATTGCAAAGACATGTAAAGATTAATTTCTAGGGACCAGTAGCTTTATTTCTTTGTAAATCTATGTGAACCATGCAGATACCCATAAAACAATTTCTACCAACTTGTTAACTTTTGCAAATGTCCATTAAGTCAGTACTATGTATTATTTCCTAAAAATGTAATTTAGTAGTAAAGATAACTCTATAAGGTTGACAATAAATAACAACAAAATTTAGTTATAAGGATTGCTTTAATTTTTTTTAGCTTGCTTACCTTGTATGTCATCAATTTTCATTATAATTTACTTACACGTAAATGACACAAGTTTTTTTGTTCATCTATTTGAGCTTTTCTTCCTATGCTTAAAATATTTTAATAATGTACCTATTTCCTACATACACGTGGGCTCCAAAAATTCGGCCCCGGCCTCCGCCCGTTGTGTTTTTATTCTTCGAGGGAGTTTTAACAAATTAAGTTCTGGGATAAATTTTGGGAAGATAGATGGGTTTGTAGATAAGACACTACCCAGAGATTTCACCCTTATTTTGTGAGGACTTTATGATCTGAGTTATGGTTTCTTATAGGCGTAAGCCCCTATAGTTAATTACTTCCTCCAATTAATGAGAGAGAACTTTTGATTAAGGCTAGTCATCAATCAGATACGTAGAGATACGTAGTATCAGGCATATAGTAGTAGCAGGGATTTGATAATATGGAAATTTGGAGAAAAAAATTCATATTTAAAATTAAAAATTTAACCATCTTGCACTTAAAGCGGATGGTGGGGAATGTATGATAGACCTAATCAAGATCCCATAGTTTTATCATCCCAGGCCATTGTGGTCCCTAGTCTACTTAGTTAGAGGAGGTAGTCGACCCAACCTAACAGAAGGCTCCTTGTTTGCAGCCATGGGTTGCTTCGTCCAAGGGGACCTTGTAGACCCGGGGGGAATGCTTGTCTAAGGGGAGAAATTTGAATCAACCTTAGCTAACAAAGGGCTTTGTGCCTTATCGATTATATCCTATTGATTCATATCTCAAGAATTTGAAGCCACTAAAGAGCATATTGACTCTGGTAATAATTGGTATTTTGTGGTGCCATTTGGGGGTAAAATCACTCTGTTCAGATTGCCCCAGGTCATAACCGTTTATCCTACAGTGCCATTTGGCAGCAAAACTGTCAGTTAGAGGACACGTATTATGTCCTTCTGGTAAGAGATTATTTGAGAATAGATTCCAGAAATATTTTTGACTAGGCATTAGCTCTATATGAGCTTAAGTATATTTTAATTTATTCACCTTGACATACTGCTGAGGAGGGTAAATAGATTTTGCTTTAAGTTATTGATAGTTTATTATTTCAATTTTAAATATCTTAGACTTAGATTATCTTAAGATTTTAGTAAATTTGGATTTTTGGATCTTTGGATTTTTAGAATTTAGAATTTTTGTGGTTATTTGGAGTGGCATTTGAAAATATTTGTGAATCCTCCGATTGAGATAAACATTCAATACGGCCATCATCAGGGTGTTTGGGGGAATTTTCATTTATGGACTGAACCTTGTCGACTCTATCAAGTTGTTGATAGAAGATCGAGTTCATAGGATTGATGGTTTTATTAGATAAATCTCTTAATTATAGGCCTTAAAGGCCTAATATGAATGTATTAAAATAAATTTACTGGTTTCTACAACCGTATATTTATTTGGTGGTTCGAATCATGTCGACTCCTATTGATCTGTATAGAAGAATCATGTTTGAACTTGACTTCACTTATTGATCGCAAAGCATCCCTAAATGTCACGTGTGTTTCCACAACACAATCACTGAGGCCCATGTGGGTGAATGATTTTATCGATGAATCTTTCTTATAAATGGCCTTGAAGGCCTAATATGAATGAATAAAATAAATATCCCAGTTGACCTCACAACCATATATTTATTTAATGGTTTAAGTCGTATCAACTCCTATCTCCTGCATAGAAGGATCAAGCTCAAACTTGGGTTTATTTATGGACCTGCACAGCATCCCTAGACATCATATATATTCCCACGACATGCTTGCCGGGGCTCTTGCGGGTGAATGATTGCATACCCCCTTTTAGTGTACCTATGTGTATACAAATTATAGTGTATGTGCAGGGGTATTTTAAATATTTGATGGGTCTTTCATGATGCCTCGTAGAAGTCCATCTTTGTCATAGTCTTTTCAATATTTGCTTGTGGATAGTATGTTGGATGCATGACCATTGTTCATCAAGAAACTTGCAAGTCTAAATAATCACATTTAACCCAGTGTTCAGAATTTGGTTGAACTGAGGCTCATTCAATTTTTGAAAATAGTAATTTGATCTGGTTTTCTCTTTCAAGAACTCGTATAGAAAATTGTGGCCAGTACTTTGAACTGACAACCCTGATGATGGAAAATACCTCAGGTTGTTCAGGAGAATTATGATAGATATTTACATCTAAAATAATCATTATAGTCCTCTAGATGATTGAGATAGCATATACATTTTTGGTTTCTGGCTGTGAGTTTAGACCACCAAAATCTGTATTAATTCACCATTGTGTTGTAGTAGACTTATATGAATATTTTGACATTCATTGCATATTTTTGCATATGCCTACAAGGCGGACATTATCAATTGCAGGAAAAATTTACTATGTTCATTTGATTATATGTTGATCTCGAATGCTTGGTGTTGTATTTGTTATCATCTTCCTTATTTGTCAAATTTCCCAACCTGTTATATATATTTTTTTCATAGGAATGCCACTACACCTGTTGCACATTCTCCACATTCTACTCTCCTCCCAAATTTTGTCACTGACCTCACTCCCTCGGCTTCAAGGCCAGTGGTAGATATGTGAACGTTCTATGTGCCCCCAAGAAGTGAATCTCCGAAGATCTTGATTTCTTTGATCCCATTCAAGATAGTCAATTCTAAGCCAGTTATTAATGCTTAGATGGCCTTCTATCTCGATTGATTTCAATATGAACAAAAATGAAATCGATTCAGTTGACTAGACTAGAAGAATTACATAACAAAAGAAGATATTCACAGTAGATTGAAACAAAATAGATTCAATCCATTTTCATTCTTTCATTTGAAAAAAGGAAGTTCTTCTTTGAAGAAGATGTTGTTTGTCGAACCAACCTTGCCCTTTCCTCTTTTGACTTTACGCCTGCCTTACCCCTCTAAGACGACTCGTCTACCGGGCTAGTCTCTATAGAAGGCTACTACTCAAGCTAGTAAAAGATGTTATAATTCTTGACATTTGTAATACTCTCTCAGGCTAAAGTAATCCCTCTATGCACTTTCAAACTACCTTTTTCTTGATTGTTTTGGTGTTCAGTCGAGCCTTCATCGATCGGAACAACAAAAGAAACTTTGAGGGAGCTGCGCTATAGCCCTACGCCGTATTCCAAGAAGTTTAGCTGTATATATCAGGGTAATAAGATTGGAAACCAGGGCAGGATAGACTAGCTCCTCACTCCTTTCAATCAGTCAAGGTCTCAAGATCAAGAGAATAGATTGTTTGTTCGAATAGAAAATAGAAAGATCTCATCATAGTTCTCCCCCGAAAAATCCAATAGTTGTTTACCATCTTCAACTGACCTGAGGACTGCTTCTAATCCAAAACTAGTTTTTGGATAGAAAGAACGATCTACTAACTCGTATTCAACTTTGCAGGCAATCGTGATTTGGTAGTAGTCTTCGGATCAGGAGCAGCCTTTCTTTTTTTCACCATTTACCCCTTTTGTGTACCTATGTGTATACAAGTTAAGGTGCATGTGAGGGGCAACCCACATTTCTCATAGCACCCCTGCTTGACCAAACCCCGCAATGTGATCACCCCCGGCACAGACTTCTTGAAACTCAAAAATTGATTGATGAAGCTGGCTTTCTAGCTGCCTTGAAGTCCAGTCAAGTAGTTGCTATAAGAAAAAAAGAGTACCAGCTGACTTGATTCAAGAAAACTCTAGAAAAGCTAGTCATTTTTCCTAATGGTATCCCATCTAGAGTTTCCATTGTGGTGATTCCAGGTGCGCTTGGAGTCATTTTTGGGCTGGTAATTCTTCCAAAAAAGACTAAAATTTCTGCAACAAAACCACTCATTCCTGGTAATGCAAGAGAAGCCATTTCAAAACGGATCAAAGACGATTTCTGTTGATTGACCTCCTTCTAGTCATGGACACCCTCTCTCTCGTCTACAACCCTTGACTCTTTCTTGTTCCTACGAAAAGGGCATGGAAACACATAGGAACTCTGGAATGGAAAAGAAAAGTAGCTCCAGTTCCTTCGGAAATGGTAGTAAGATCCTTGGCGCAAGAAGAAGGGGTGATTCATATCATCTTGACTTGGTTCTGCTTCCACTCTTTTTTTTTTCAATACCGAGTCGGTTCTTCTCCTACCAGTCTCGAATAGAGCATGCTGAAAAAAATCTTCATTATTTGTAACAGTTGGGTGGAATTTTTCTATTCCGTACATATCTCTTACTGAAGAAAGAAAATGTTAGCATGGTCTAACTCCGTCTACTTGGACCAAACGTCAAGCTCAGTCCTTTGAAAGTCTTTGGAATACAGAAGACTAGAAACCAAAGTCAAAAGCAGGACTGAGGTGCCGCCCAAGCAAAGTATAATGGGGGGTTGGAAAGGATAGAAAAAGCGCTTGTCTTGAATACATTTCGGCTTCAAGCAAGGCTATAGTGCGTTCCCAAGCGGGCAGGGGTAGAGAGTTTGTCTAGAGAAGGCGCTAGAGGCGCGGAGCGAAGCAGTCCTATATTGCATGTAGGAAGGGAGATGGGTGGTTCGGGGCATACTTCGATCAATGTTTTGGAACAATCCAATCTAATTGCTTGGCTGTAGGGACTAGAGGTTTATAAGAAGGACAGGCCACATCCCCCCCTTTATAGAAGCATTCCTGCAGATTTAGTCCAAAGATCTAGACATAATTGACAGTCGTCGAAAGTGAAAGTGGCCTTATCGACCACCGATGCTAGAACAAGCTTTGGCTTGGGAGCAGCCCATAAGCCCTATCTCTAGGACCGTGGGTAGCGCACCTATCTGGCTCAGCTAGTAGACCAATCACTTCACGGCCTTCTACTATCATCCATACACATTGCTTGCTATATTTATGATGGTTCGTTCAACTTTTAAAGTGGCTTTAGAATGATCCCAATAATCATCATCCTTCTAATATCTACATCCCCTTTGGTATGAGGGGTTTGATTATCTACAGAAAGATTTACTTTGTTGATCGTAGGCATATTGTCATTTTTTCCATTCAGTCATTGCAAGCACACCATTTTGATTGAATGACTTGAGCCATATCAATTTCATCACTCCTCATTTATGTGATAACTTTTATTTGGGTAGATAAGATTGTTCATCTATGATTATGCATCTATCATTTGAAGGTTTTCTCCATTGCTTAGTGACTTGTGTCATGCCTCTTTATATAAATTAATTCTCTATTTGGTCTTGGTTGAGAACCCATGGTTGTCAATTAATGCTTGTATGTTGAAATGAATTTCAACATTCTCCACAAATTCATGTAGTATTCTCTTTCAAAGGTTAAATAATACTTCTTTATCCTTTATTGAGAACTTATTGTTAGGATTCAAATCAATCCCTTTTTCATATATTGGTTTTCATTTAGATGACTACGACTAATTAATATATGCATTTGAACTCAATAACCCATTATTTGCACTTTGTTAATTCAATGGTCCAATTTTCTTTGTAGTCACAAGTCTTGTTCCTTGTAGTCATATTCAGCTTTAGTCCAAATTCACAAGTCCAATTCATGTTCAAGTCAAAAAAATTTTGAAAAAAAATTAAGTTCAGGGTCAATATGAGCCTCTTCTGTTTGTCAAGTCCCCTGTTGCTCAGGTTAAGTCCTTGTCTATTTTGCAAATTTAAGTCAAGTTCAATGTTTAATTCAAGTTTGATTTAGGTTCAATTTTATATCTAATTCTTTGTCCAAATTTGTTCATTTAGAGTTCAAATCAAGTCCAATAGTCCCTTGTAACTTCTCCAAGTCTATGTTCGTTTCAGGAAAAATTTTGGTAGCCTCCCAGTGTCTCCTCCGTTTAGGGGAAAAACTAAGAGGCAACCTTTTCCTCTTTGCTACTTGAGCGCTTCAGGTAGGTGTCAAATGACGCCGTGGTTGTATTTTTTTCTTTTATCCCTACCTGATATATGAGAGTTTAAGGGTTTTTGGATACTTATTTAAAAGAGCACAATTTCTTTTCGCCCTCTGTACTACGTGAGCATTCAGAGGTACTTATTTTTCGTCCCCCTCGTGCTACATGAACACTCTGGAGATTACCCGCCTCGTTATGAGCTTCGCACTAATTTTCCTCCCTACCATGCTACATGAGTGTGTAGGGGGTTTGACGGCTCGTTGCAAGCCTCGAGAGCGAGATTTTGAGTTAAAAATTTTATACCTTTGCAAATAGATGGCAGTGGATTTGGCACGTAGATCAAGGTAATTATAGTCAACTAAGACTAATTATAGTTAATAATTATTAACTATAATTAACTATAGTCGATTATAATTGATGATAATATATTAAACATAATTAAGTAGAATTAATTATAAGCTTCTATAATTAATTCTGATTAAATTTAAATAATAATTAATTATAGTTAACTATAATTAATTATTATTAATATTAATTTTTAACTATAAATAAGTATTACTTATGACTAATATTTAATTAGTTAATAATTAATGAGATACAAGAGAGGGAATGAAGAGAGAGTTAACCTCTCTTGATTTTGGGTTCGGATAAGGGTAGAGAGGTTGAGGGGTTCGGGCACAAACTACGGCACGGGCCTGTTAAGAGCTCAGTGGGTTTATGGGATTTGGCCGAGAAGCCTTTCAATCCGATAGGAAAGGAATGCGGTCGAAGGGGGGATAGGCCCGAATGTAGGGAAATCAGAAGTGCAAGGGAAGGAGGCTTCGGGATGAGCTTGCAAGTGAGGTAGGGATCTCTCTCTCTCTCTCTCTCTCTCTCTCTCTCTCTCTTTCTATGTGTCGGAGGAGGTTGAACGCCGGCTAAGGTTCGACTGGAGGAAGCTTCGGTAGAGAGGAAGGAGGTCGGGATGCTTGCGGGAAAGGGAAGATTTTCGCGTGGAAAGAGCAGCCTAAGGCTCCATTTGCTCTGGTATTTAATGAAGATCGTGAGGTCCGATCGAGGTAAGTCGTAGGATTTGTGCAAGAGTCGCAGAGATGAGATGCAAACAACGCCATTTTGTACAAGGTAAGCGGGATTTTCTGTAGGTTTCTTGGAATTTGTGTTGAAATTTGAGCTGGTTTTTTGCTCTATACCTTGTAGTCAACAATACACTTTATTGAAACCATTAATTTTACTTTTTATTATTATTTGTAGTCATTAAACTGTAATCATATGCTAGGGGCTCATGGGGTCAATAATCTCCCACATTTTAATGATGATAAATCTAAATTAGTGAGGGTGGATCACAACCCTCGTACTCTATATCAATAAAGGGTGTTCATTGAAAACAATGCAAGTGCTTGTGTCGTGTCAACTAATGTAAATGTGAGAGAGTATTATTCCCACAAGGATACGTATAATCTCAATATAACTCCGATACTATTATGATGAATTGCTAAATTTATCTTATCACCAAATTTAAAGGATGGTACTAATGCAAGTGAGGAGCTAAGAATAACTAAAAAAATTTCTATATATTGCGTTTTTGAACTTATGATAGTTATGATTTCATGCTTACACTGATTGATCTCATATTTTGTTGTTGTGGATCAGATAATATGTAACTCCTTATCTTTCTCAGGCTCATTGGACATTCTAGCAAACATCATAGTCCTGTCTACCATATGTCTACCATATGCCTATGCACAATCTAATTGAAGCATAAAGGAATTTAAAAAAAACAAACATTAACTAATTAACAAGTTTAGATATGATATATACAAATATGAATCTCAACTATTCATAAGTCCAGATAATAATTTTAGCCAAACATTGCAATGTAAATAAATAAAGTAAACTTCATTTCAAATTGAAATCACAAGTAAAAAATAAAAATATGAAAAGTTAGAACTATTATGTGCTTGCAAACACAGTTACAGACTTTCCTTGCCCCTAGTTGAACTTCCCTTGGCTTACACACTTTCTCCCCTCGGCCTAGAATTTTCCTATTGCTAAATAAAAGAGTAAAATATGCTAAGCCCCTCAAAAAACTTTCCATACTATTTATATTTAAGCCTTATAATTAAAACCAGCATCGTAGTGATATAGCTTTATCAGTTCATCGGACTTTCCATACTATTCATTTCAAGGTAAGAACATCAGTTCTTAAGTGCAGTTTAGGAGTTTTCGTTAGTATAAAGTATTAATTTTAATGAATTTTATTAGTTGATCTTTAGGCTGTTTAATTTTTTTCATCTTATACACCATTAATCACCGTATGTTTTTATTTTCCCTATATTTAGATAATTTAAAATTTACAAACATAGCAAGTATAAGATATAATGATGAATATGCTAGAGTGAAATAGGAATAATAAAAGCAATTAATAAACTTTAAGTTTGTAATGGATAACAAAAACAAAATTTTTTCCATATTCTCAAACTTAAAATAATTAACAAAAGATAAAGAAAAATACAATAAATAGAAAATACAAAAAAAAATTAAAAAATAAAAGCTAGAAAAAAATTTAAAAATAAAATAAAACTATTAATTATTCACTCTCTCTCCTCATCATCTCCCACATCCATTCCTTCATCTGTTACTGCTGCTGCTAGTGTTAGCTCTAGCCACTTGTAGGGCTTGGAGGCAAGAGTTACCGGGAAAACCATCTGATCTAACCTTGAAATAGTTGGCAGTTTCTAACATAGTGGTATTATGTTTGTTGCATGTCCATCTTATGATCTATTTGATGGCTTACTCCCCACTTCCACTATCTAATCTCATCCATACACTATAGGAAATTCAGGCATTACCGACGGTCATTACCGGCGTTCTTATAGCCTCTGGTAATACTGGCAGTAGACCGCCTGTATTAACCTGATTTTTAATAAATCACCGTCGGAATTAGTGGCGTTATAATAACCCACAGCAAGGGCGTCGGTTTTATGTATTACCGGCGCCTTTACCGGCGGCCTTGGCCACCAGTTTTTAGTGATTTTTTCTGGCGGTCCAAACCACCGGAACATCACTGGAAATGGACCTAATTTTGGCCAACCCGAGTCTTCCTCTTCATTTCTTCGCATTTCTCTTTCGCTGCTGTTGACCTCTGTACAATACCTAAAAGAAACAAAAATGAAATCATACCTTGACCGTCGGATCCAGAATTTCTGCTGAAATCCCGGTTGGAATCCTCGTATCCGTCGAGAAGCCGTCCAAATCCCCGAAATCCTGCGGTCACGTCCTCTTCCGTACCCAAAAAAGAATCAACTCGGGTGGTCACGTCCTCTTCCGTACCCCCGACTGAAGAAAGAAGAAGTGAAAAGAAGCCAGCTCAAGAAGAACAGTGGGAGACTGCGGCCTCTAAGAAGACTGTGAAAATGTTAAAATAGCTCGAAGGAGTTCCAGGGGTGAAGTGAAAATCTCTTACGGAGCCAGTATTAAATATGAAGGCACTGCCGGTGGTACGACCTTTTGCTTCAAAATAATTTTTCAATCAAGATGGCACTTCGAAGTCTGGAAAGGTGAAATCTCCCAAAAGGAAGACTAAACTGAAGAAGCCCAAGTAGAAAATGATCGCAACCCAAAGGGCTATCGACAGTTTGGATGAATACTACCAAACTGTGAGGCGACCTCTCAAGATCTGTAACTTCATGTCAGAGCTTAAGATTGATAAAGCCAAAGAAGATGATGAGAATTATCTTCCAACAGAAGTATGTCGGGTCATCTCGGTGGCGTCGAATACCTTGACAAAAGAAGAATACAGTGAAGAAGTACCCTATGAATCCTATATGATGGTGTTGCCAATGGATTACAGTTCGGAGGAGGACTTGTATTTCCAGAGGAAGATGAATCAGACCCTAGCATAGCGTCTCGGATGGGACATGTAAACCTGGGTGGTGATTCTAAATCAACAGACGAGTCTCTAGACGCAACAATGACTGATTCTAAAGAAAATGCTTCATTAAATGACTCTGAAGCGGAGGAGATTGCTCAAGTGCAGTTAAGAAGCGGCAAGACACTATCTCCTCCACCGAAAAAAGGGGTCTCCAATAAAGATAAGGAGAAAGAGATAGTTATCAACGATGATAATATCCCTGAAGTTCCCAAGAAAAAGAACACTTCAGCCAATGGGATAGATTATAATATTTTATCCCATCTGAGAAAAATTCTAGCACAACTCAGCATATACGATGCGTTGGTAATGTCTATAGACCTTTGGGAGACTCTGATTCAGGCTCTCAAAGATCCCAAAAGATACAAGGCGTATTTTATTGAATGTAATTTGACTGAAATTCTACAAGCTCGTAATGAGCCATTCATTACCTTCTCCAAAGAAGACACGATGCTTGGAACTGCATACCATAACCGTCCTCTATATATTATTGCAGAGAGTGATAAGCTGTTCATCAGTCGAATCCTGATTGATCCTGAATCCTCCATAAATCTGATAAGCTTGAAAGCATTGATATCCCTCTGCCTTGATGTGGAACACCTCGGGCCAGATAAACTGATGGTGCATGGTTTCAACGAGAAAGGATAGAAGACCACCCTCGGATCATTCATACTCCCTCTTGTATGTAGAGAGCTCCACATAGAAGCTAAATTCCATGTGATTGATGAGGATACTTTATTCAAAGTGCTACTAGGTCGTCCCTGGTTGCATGAATATGGTGTTGTTAAATATCTCAAAGATGGAGAAGAGTTCAGGATCTCTGGTGACATCCAACCCTTCACATTTCATGAAGCAACAGTTTATGAAGATACACGGTACTTCATGCCAAAGAAGCAAAAGTCTTCGAGTTCTCTCGAGGCTAGAGCATCAAACTCAAAAGCTGTAAAGTGACCTGATCGGGAAGGTGAGAAAAAGCAGGTGGGGAGAAAGAAGGCAGCGTCGACTCTTCCCAAAGCACCGACCATTCCAAAATAAAAGAAATATGTACCTCATCTTGGGAGTGATACGGATGAGGATGATGTTACTCCCGCCAAATCTCGAAGAGTATGCCAGTCCATGGACGAATGGAGTAGGCAGGTCGAATATTCAAATGATGATTATGACTACGACTCCATCTACATGAATACAGTGCATAATGTGTTCTCTAGAAGAATAGACAGCCTATCAATTTCAGATAGTATACTTGTAGTCACTCGTGTTCCCTTACAACACTTCAAGGAAATCATTCAATGCGAGGTGCATAAAGTTGAAGAACTCGCCACCATCTATCTGCCTCCACTTAAAAATGGGACTGTGCCAGGGAATGTATTATATTCTATTGGAGTATGTGAATAAGATAATAATGACTGGTGTTGTATGCTCCTCCATTCTGAAGAGTTGCTACATACAAGATTACCTAGGTTCAACACCAAACATATTCAAAGAATGCTTCGGAAGCAAATCAATGTTCCTACCACCAAGTGACAACTTCGTACAAGCCTGGGCCTCTGGTATGGAAGGAATCCACGTCCATTACGTCAGAAGGATACAGATGCATATAAAGGTATCAGATTCATCAAACAAAAATTCCTTCGGAAAGAGACTTGTCGGATAATCACATGCATGGAAATTGAATATGATGATGGTGGTGCTGAAGAGACATACGAAGCTGATGATTATGATGAGCAGCCCGTAGAAGTCAAGCCTGCACCAGAAGAACTTGAAGATGGTGGACAGACAGCCACTATGGACGAGCTAAAAGAATTCAACTTAGAACTGAAGAATACCCTCACCCAACCTTTATTAGTTCTCTCCTACCCAAGGAGCAAATAGAAGAAATAAAAGAACTTCTCTGTGAATTCAGGGACTGTTTTGCCTGGACATATGCTGAGATGCCTGACTTATCCCTTGATATATCAGTTTACAGATTGGCCATCAAATCAAATGCAGCACCTATCAAACATGCTCCAAGGAGAATGAGATTGGAGATTGAAGAGCAGGTGATTGCAAAGATGAAGAAGCTTATAGATGCGGGCTTTATTCGAGAAGAAAAGTATGCTGATTGGATCGCCAATATTGTTCTAGTGAAGAAGAAGAGTGGGTAGATTCGTATCTGTATCGACTTCCGGGACCTCAACAAGGCTTGCCCAAAAGATGACTTTCCACTCCCTGTATCAGAACTACTAGTGGAAAACACTTCCAACTATGATATGTTCACATTTATGGATGAATCATCTGGATATAATCAAATTAAGATGGCTCCTCAAGATGAAAAGCACATGTCAATGAGACTGCCCGTTGGCATATTCTGCTATACGGTCATGCCTTTTGGCCTAAAGAATGCTGGTGTCACCTACCAGTGGGCGATGGCACATATATTTAATGATTTGATACATTAGAAGGTTGAGTGATATGTAGATGGCCTTGTTGTTAAAATTCTTTGCCGAAATGATCACTTAAAAGATCTCAGAATTGTAATTGAGAGAATCAAAAAGTTTGATCTGAAGATGAATCCTCTCAAATGTCCTTTTGGGGTCTCCTCCGGCAAATTCTTAGGGTATGTTGTTCGTCATTGGGGCATAGAGATCGACCCCAATAAAATTAAGATGATCACAGAGATGCCACCCCCAAAGAACCTTCGACATTTTCGCTCACTACAAGAATAACTGGCTTTCATTCGGAGATTCATATCAAAACTATCGGGTAGGTGCCAGCCATTTTCAAAGCTAATGAAGAAAGATGTCCTTTTCAAATTGGATGTAGAATGTCAGGAAGCATTTGACAGCATCAAAAGATATCTGTTGCATCAGCCCATTCTCACAACGCCAATTTCGGGGAAGCCTCTTATACTATATACGGCTGCACTAGAAGAGTCCCTCGGAGCACTATTGGCCCAGAATAATGAAGAAGGCAAGGAAAATATGCTCTTCTATATCAGTCGAAGGTTGATTTGAGCAGAAAGCTGTTATTCTCCTATTGAAAAGCATTGTCCGGCGCTGATTTTTGTAGTTCGAAAACTTCGCCACTATATGTTATCCCACAAAATCATGCTGATATGAAAGATCGATCCACTGAAGTTCTTAATGATAAGACCAGCGTTGACAGGTCATCTAGCCAGGTGGGCAGTATTGTTATTACAGTTTGATATCACATACATTCATAAAAGGCAATAAAACGACAATCCTTGGTAGATTTTTTTGCCGCACATCCTATCCCGGAAGACTCTCCACTAAACGATGATTTGCCTGACGAAAAAATCATGCAAGTTAATGAAAATGAAAAGCTACCATTTAGGAGATGTGCTTCGATGAAGCATCATCAATTAAACCAGCCCGACCTCTAAATATTACAAGGGCCTGAGCCGGCATCGATGTTGTTCTCATACCACCTGAAGGAGGCATAATGAGGTTAGCATTCAGTCTTACTGAACCTCGGACCAACAATGAAGCCGAATACGAAGCTCTAATAGTAGGGTTGGAGATTACAATTGACGTTAAAATTCAAAATATTCAAATTTTCGGCGACTCTCAACTGGTGATAAATCAAGTCTTGGGCATTTACAAGATTTCTAAGGTTGAATTGGCTCACTACCACCGGTGAACCCTTGAGCTCCTAAAGCAGGTGCCAAATGTTAAAATAGTTTAAATTCCTTGAGGATAGAATGCCAAAGCAGATTATTTGGCCAAGTTGGTCAAGGAAATGGCACATTCTAATGAGGAGAAACCTATATTCATCAGAGTTTATAATCGTTAGATCTTAGAACCCGCTCTGTTACAATTCCCGAAGGCGGAGGGAATTCCAGATTCAAGTCAGCAGGATGAAACCCCAGTTGACCCTCAACCTCTCCATCAAATCATTATGGAAAATTATCCGGAAGATTATCATGTGGCCAAGAGACATAAAGCTAGTCAAGCTTCAGAATCGTGGTGGCATTGTTTAGATATTGAAGTCGAAAATGATTGGAGGAAACCATTCATTGACTACTTCAAAGAAAACAAACTCCCAGTAGAAAAGTCTACGGCTGCACAAATTCAAAAAGGGCGTTGCGATACGTATTTGTCAATGACATGTTGTATATATGAGATTTTGATCAAATGTGGCTAAGGTGCCTAGGGAGCAAGGAAGCTGATAAAGTGGTAGTAGAAGTCTACGAAGGGCTTTACGGAGCTCATCAGTCAGGTCCCAAGATGACTACTAAAATCAAGAGAATGGGTTATTATTGGCCGACCATGGTGAAAGATTATATCGACCACACTAAGAGATGCCACGAATGCCAGATTCACGGTGATGTTATATACCAGCCTCCAAATCCTTTGCACCCAACGATAGCATCCTGACAATTTGAATGCTAGGGTACTGATATTATCGAGCCAATAGATCCGCCGTCATCAGCAGGACACCGTTTCATTCTAGTAGCGATGGACTACTTTTCCAAGTGGGCAGAAGCAGCTCTGTTCAGAGAGGTCACATTCGAGCATGTGATCAACTTTTTCACCCACAATGTTGTTTACATTTTTGGTGAGAGTACAAAAATTTACAAGTTTATTGATAGGAATAAGATTGATTGGCGGTACTCGTCAATATACAATCCAAGGGCAAATGGATTGGCAGAGGCCTTCAACACGATGCTGGTGAAATTGTTGAAAAAGATCCTCACCAAGAACAAAAGAGAGTGGCTTACGAAGATGGCAGAAGCACTATGGGCATACTGTACAACCTACAAGACGCCAATCAAAGCCACTCCTTATTCATTGGTGTTCGGTGTTGAAGCCGTATTATCATTAGAGATTGAACTTCCGTCACTCCGGATAGCAATTCAGAATGATCTCACTCAAGAGCAAAATGCCCGCTTAAGAATGGAAGAGCTCGACGCACTTGATGAACTCAGGTTACAAGCTTAACAAAACTTGGAAATCTACCGAGGAAGAATGACAAAATCCTTCGATCATATGGTGTGTACTCGGTCATTTCAAGAAGGAGATTGGTCCTGGTGCTGAGAAGACCAATCATCCCACACCGAAAAATCAATGGAAAATTTGTATCCAACTAGGAAGACCCTTTCGTCATCGAGAAGGTGTACCAAGGAGGAGCATATCAGTTGATCGATATGAACGGTCAGAGGCCTATGCCACCTATCAACGGCCGACATTTAAAGAAGTATCATGCATGAGAATTTCATGACTAATGTACTTTATAATTATCAAAGTTTTATGTGTATAGTTATTAGTGCATGCTCACATTCATATTTTGAAATTCTCTTGTATAACAAGAATACATTTCAAAAAACTCCATCAGATTTGAGGCATTTTAAATATTTATTCAGGTCGACATCGCACTATATGCCGAGATCCCTGAATAAATATTTAAAATCTCAAAGATACAAAGCCTATCCAAAATGTCCCTATGAGATAGGGGGCATTTTAAATATTTGTTTGGGTTAACATCACGCTGCACGACGAGATCCCCAAATGAATATTTAAAATCTCAAATATCAAATTTATTCAATTCTAAAATGTCCCTGTGAGACAGGGGCATTTTAAATATTTATTTGGGTCGATATCGCACTGCATGCCAAGATCCCCGAATAAATATTTAAAATTATCAATTCAAATGTTATTTCATGCTAAAGAATATAAATACTTGTTTTCCAAAGTATATGCAGGTGATCTTTCAAAAGCTAGAGACATCACCTTCTCCAATGAATAAAGACTCAAAAGTTAAGAAAGAGACTTTTGTGACTGCACACTCATACAAAATTGAGCCGAAGAAGCTTGAAGTATTTCGACAGCATGAAGCTTAAGGTTCGAATGGGTGTAAATGGTCGAATCCAACATGCCCAAATATAGTATGATTGCTGGAAGCTCTGTCTACTCAACAAGCCATAAGAAAGGCCGTAGTAGCAGAACCCCCACTTCATCAACCCATCAGCAGGTATTGTAGGAAGAACAAAGGCTAATTTGACTCGGCAGGTTCAAGTGATCATAGTATACTGAATTCTCTCAAAATGACTGGAGAATCAAAGTTCCAGTGGAAGGATGAGTCTCGAACAATCATCGAATATTCGTAGGCTCAAAATCTTCAACCATAAAGGAGAACTCCAAATCTTCCAACTTCAGCAAAACTAGTCCCATAGCTCAAGTCTAAAGCCTGAATGAGTGTAAAAGGTCGAATTCAACACGCTCAAATATGTCCGGATCACTTACAGCTCCATCTACTCAACAAGCCATAATAAAGGCTGTAGTAGAGGAACTCCAATCTCAGCAACCAGAGGACAAAGAGCTATCAAATTCTAGCTCTCCCAATCTGATGAACTCAAGTGATTCAGATTAAAGTCTTCTCAAGTGGTTAAGAATCAAAATACTACATACGTTCGGTACTATCAACTGAATCTAGAACATACAAATCATTCAACAAATCCATAAAGCACAAAGCGAGTATCGAAGGAATTTTTTTTCAACAAGTCCGCCAAAGCACAAAGCAAAGGACCGAAGAAAATTATCCCAAAGTTCACACAAAGCGCAAAATCAAAACTAAGGAAAAGGGGAGAAAGTGTACCTGAACACAAAAGCAACTGTGGAGAGCCTAAGACAGCAAAGTCCCACCGACTAATGAATCTACAAAGATCAAATAAATTTTAAATGATACTAAAATGCTATAAGCAAAAGTGACAATGGTTCAAAAGTAGAGCAAGAGATGATAATACTATCCACTAGCATCAATCTACAAAGTGAAGCTCTAAGGATCTAAATATAAAGTACTCTATCACTACCCCGAGGATCTCTACTTGAGCAAGAGAAAATATATCAACTATACTGAAGGTTACACATGAATCTAAGGATCCATGAAGGCACGAAGATGGACTCTTGGAGATCTATAGAATGAATCTCAGTATGACATCCAAACAAATTTTTGGAGATCCACTAAATGGAAGTTTTGTTTGACATCTAGAACAAATATCTAGAGATCCACAAGGTCAAGCAGCATACAACAAACATGATTCGCTCTGGATGCAAATCACATTTGTTGGGGGGGCATTTGTTGACCTCTGTATAATATCCAAAAGAAACAAAAATGAAATCATACCTTGACCGTCGGATCCAGAATTTATGCTGAAATCTCGGTTGGAATCCTCGTATCCATCGAGAAGCCGTCGAAATCCTTTAAATCCTGCCTGAAATCCTGCTGGAGCCGCTGGACTCGTGTCTCTTCCCAGATTTCCTGCGACGTTGCCTCGATCGAATAACCACATTCGTCGTTAAATAGAAGCCGAGCTCCTCATTCGCTACTTCCTTCTACACATGCGAAACCCCCTGCCACTCTTCCAATCTTCTGCTGATCTGAACTCCTCCCGAGCTCTTCCACCTTCGTCTCCTTTCATTTCATAGATAGAGAGAGAGAAAGAGAGAGAGAGAGAGAGAGAGATCATTCTCCCTACCTTGCCGATCGAGAGCCCTCAACCCGAAGCCTCCACCACTCGTCACCTCCTCCGACTCCAGTCGGACGCTTTCCTCCTCCTTCGATGCTCTCCCTTCCTATCAGACTAGAAGTTGTGGCATTTTGATCGAAGCAACCACGGGAGCTCCCTTGCCATGAAGGTAACTCTCTCCCATACGTGCGCAACTTCAGCCAAATCCCGTGAATCCCCAAACCAAGAACAGTGAAGAGGGGGAGGGAAATTTTATTCAATTATTATTTTTATTATTTTTAATTAAAAAAATTTTTTTAAATATAATTAATGATAAGAAGAGAAGAGTAAATGCTTGCTCTCTCTCCCTCGGTCCACGAGCCTCCACCATCAAAGCCCGCGAAGGTATAACTCCTAAACCCTAAAACTCCAAAAACCTGATTTCAATGCCTGCGTCGAGACAAAACGACCACCTATACTCGCTTTTCTTAGCGTGGTGGGAGGACGTGCATCCCAACGCTTGCGACGAAGCGGGTAATCACCTAAAATACCTTCTTCGAAGTTTGTATCGCCTTGGAAACCCCACCTATACACACTTTTTTTAGTGTGGTGGAAAGGGAGCTCGGTGCGATGTGTACGATGAAGCGGGGATACCCATAAGTACCCGCTTGCGGGGAAATAATTGCTTTTCTTGCAAAATATTTTCAAAATACCCATACACGCTTTTCTTAACATGTTGGGGGATAAAAAAATACATGGCCGCGGTGTCCTCAAAAAAGGTCTTCTACCATACACGTTTTCTTAGTGTGATGGGAAAGGCCCAGTTTTTCGTAGTTTTCTCCTAAATAGGGGAGATGCTAGAAGGCTGCCAAAATTTCGGGTGAACACAATGCTACAGTTGGATTTGATTGAACTCGAGGGATGATCAAACTTGGACTTAGCTTGTGAACCTTTGAACTTGATAGAACAGTGGACTCGGACTTGTGAACTTGATTCAATTTACTTAAATGAACTTGAACCCAAATGAATTCAATTCTAATTGAAATGAATATGAACTTGGACTCTCATTTGAACTTCAGCAATGACTCATTTTGAACTCGGACTAAACTCAAAAGAATGAATACAAAGAACTTTGACTTGAGATTGTAGTTTTGAACAACTACAAGATAACTTGAATTTGCACTTTGAACTAAAACAAGAACGATAACTTGAGTTGGTTACTTGAACTCAAGTAAGAACTTGAATCATATGCATAGAACTTGATTTAAGCATCCGATGAACTTGAACTTGCATTTAAAGATCAAATGAACAAAGATCTGAACACAAGCAAAGACTTTCCATTTAACTATGAAGACTTGAACTTGTACATGAAACTTGAATTATAGCGAAGTTTGAGTTTGGATCATAGCAATAAACTCTCAATAAAGATTAAGGAATTATCATTCCATTAGGAGTTGCAAATCCTATCAGAGAGGGTGATCCATCTAAATTTCATCCAAGCAAGCAAACAATCACCCATTACAAGCCTTGGTGTAAAGCTTATTTGAGCAATTATAATTAACCGACAATGATCATCTCAATTGAATGAAGGAATGCAATGTTTTTGCAAGAAAATTTAGATGAGTTGTAATGAATAGAAAAATCCCTATGGTAGTTAAAGATTCATCAAGAGTAATGGAGTCACCATCAATGCTTGCTAAGCCATAATACTTCCAAGAAGCTTCAGAATAAATGATGGAGGGCTCTTATGCTACAAAATGCAAACATCAACATGCAAACAATAATTCTTCCTACAAATGATGATGCACAACATAAAATAAATGCAATGACTGCCATGAAGTTCCTACAAGTGATATTTATACAAAATCAATGTGGTATGCCCACAAGTGAGGTAAGAGAATTATGAAGGATACAACCCTCTTTCTATCAATGTTGAAATACATCAGTCTTATCTACAAGCTATGGCGGAAGATGTATGAAAGGCTTAATGGATCTTCTACCTACAAGGGAGAATATCACAGTGAATGCAAGCTCCTATGAACTATTGTAGGAGATCTGTTCTACACCCAATATAATGTTTACAAACAAAATACAAAAATGATTGTATCAAATGCAAGATCCTACGAGTCATTGTAGGAGACCCGTCATATACCCCATCTATTGTCCATAAGCAAAATACTAAACGACTACACTTCAAATGTAAGGCAGTAGATTAGTTGGTGCACTATGATCCACTTTCAAAAAGCAACAATTACTGCACAATAGTCTACCTGTACGAAGCAGCAAATAACTCTATTCAGAAGTTGTTACGCCACGCCACCGGATCTACAACATTCGTATAAGCAGACTGAAGGCATCTACAAATACTTTCAAAATACCCCTGCACGTGCACCGTAGTTTGTATACACATAGGTACACTAAAAGGGGTAAAAGTAATCATGAAACCCGTGTGAGCCCTAGTGAGCGTGTTATTGGTACACACATGACGTCTAGGAATACTGCGTGGGTTATTAAATTTGAATCCGATCCTCCTAAGTGGGTAAATAGGAGTCGACAAGGTTCAACAAATAATTACAAAATACCCCCCAAACACCTGCATGGGCCCCGTCGAGCATGTTATTGGTACACACGTGGCATCTAGAGAAGCTTTGTGGGTCAATAAGTGAATTCAAGTTCACACACGATCCTTCTATATGGGTTAATAGAAGTCGACAGGGTTCGAACAATCAAACAAGTATATGGTGATGGTGACCGGTATAATTTTTTTAATACATTCATATTAGGACTTCAAAGGTCTATAACAATACGAATTCACCAGTATGGGCATAAAACATATGAAATTCGATCCTCTTTCGACAGTCAGACAGAGTTACTAACACCCCGATGATGACTGCGTCGAATAATAAATCTCAACCGGATGGGTTCACAAACAATTTCAAATGCTTTTCAAGCACCAAAATCCAAAAACCCAAAAAAATCCCAAAATCATCAAAATCCAAAAATATTTAAAATTGAAATAAATCCATTCACACTTAAAGAAAAATTCATCCACCCTCCGCAACAGTTTGCCGGGGTGGACAAATCAAAATTTACTTCAGCTCACAAAGAGCTAATGTCTAGTCAAAAATATCACTAGGATTCTTTCTCAAACAATCCCCTGCCAGTAAGGACGTGGTACGTGTCCTTTAACTGCCAATTTTGCCACCAAATGGCACCGCAGGATAAACGGTTATGACTTGGGGCCCTCTGAACTGAGTGGTTTTGCCGCCAAATGGCACCACGATATACCGGTTATGGCTAGAGCCAATACGCTCCTTATTGGCATCAAATCGTTAAGATATGAATCAATAGGATATAATTGATAGGGCACAAAGCCCTCTGTTAGCTAAGGTGGATTCAAATTGGTCCCCTTAGATAAATATCCAACCCAGGTCTACAAGGTCCCCTTGGACTAAGCAACCCATGGCTGCCGACAAGGATCCTTCTATCAGGTTGGGTCGACTACCTCCTCTGACTAAGTAGACCAAGGACCACGATGGCCCAGGATGACAGAACCATGAGATCTTGATCAGGTCCATCATCCATTCCCCCACCATTCGCTTTAAGTGCAGGATGGTGAAATTTCTACTTTAAATATCAAATTCTCCAAA
>NW_021320060.1:655229-765533 GCF_001605985.2 Dendrobium catenatum | reverse complement strand
TATAATTAATGATAAGAAGAGAAGAGTAAATGCTTGCTCTCTCTCCCTCGATCCACGAGCCTCCACCGTCGAAGCCCGCGAAGGTATAACTCCTAAACCCTAAAACTCTGAAAACCAGATTTCATCGCAAGCGTCGAGACAAAACGACCACATATACACGCTTTTCTTAGCGTGGTGGGAGGACGTGCATCCCAACGCTTGGGACGAAGCGAGTAATCATCTAAAATCCTTTCTTCGAAGTTTGTATCGCCTTGAAAACCCTGCCTATACACGATTTTCTTAGCATGGTGGGAAGGGAGCCCGGTGCGATGCGTAAGACGAAGCAGGGATACCCATACGTACCCGATTGCGGGAAAATAACTGCTTTTCTTGCAAAATATTTTCAAAATACCCATACACGCTTTTATTAGCGTGGTGGGGGATAAAAAAATACACGGCCGTGGTGTCCTCGAAAGAGGGCACCTACCAAACACACTTTTCTTAGCGTGGTGGGAAAGGCCCAGTTTTCTGTAGTTTTCCCCTAAACGGGGGAGACGCTGGAAGAATGTCGAAATTTCGGGTGAACACAATGCCACACTTGGATTTGATTGAACTCGAGGGACGTTCGAACTTGGACTCAGCTTGTGAACCTTTGAATTTGATAGAACAGTGGACTCGAACTTGTGAACTTGATTCAATCTACTTAAATGAACTTGAACCCAAATGAATTCAATTCTAATTGAAATGAATATGAACTTGGACTCTCATTTGAACTTCAGCAAGGACTCATTTTGAACTCGGACTTGAACTCAAAAGAATGATTAAAAAGAACTTTGAATTGAGATTGTAGTTTTGAACAACTATAAGAGAACTTGAATTTGCACTTTGAACTAAAATAAGAACGATAACTTGAGTTGGTTACTTGAACTCAAGTAAGAACTTGAATCTTATGCATAGAACTTGATTTAAGCATCCGATGAACTTGAACTTGCATTTAAAGATCAAATGAACAAAGATCTGAACACAAGCAAAGACTTTCCATTTAACTACGAAGACTTGAACTTGTACATGGAACTTGAATTATAGCGAAGTTTGAGTTTGGATCATTGCAATAAACTCTCAATAAAGATTAAGGAATTATTATTCCATTAGGAGTTGCAAACTCTAATTAGAGAGGGTGATCCATCTAAATTTCATCCAAGCAAGCAAATAATCACCCATTACAAGCCTTGATGTAAAGCTTATTTGCGCAATTATAATTAGCCTACAATGATCATCTCAAATGAATGGAGGAATGCAATGTATTCACAAAAATTTTAGATGAGTTGTAATGAATAGAAAATCCCTATGGTAGTTGAAGATTCATCAAGAGTAATGGAGTCACCATCAATGCTTGCCAAGCCATAATACTTCCATGAAGCTTCGGAATAAATGGAGGTCTCTTATGCTACAAAATGCAAACATCAACATGCAAACAATAATTCTTCCTAAAAATGATTATGCACAACATAAAATAAATGCAATGACTGCCATGAAGCCCTTACAAGTGATATTTATACAAAATCAATGTGGTATGCCCACAGGTGAAGTAAGATAATTGTTGAGGATACAACCCTCTTTCTATCAATGTTGAAATACATCAGTCCTATCTACAAGCTACGGCGGAAGATGTATCAAAGGCTTAATAGATTTTCTACCTACAAGGGAGAATATCACAGTGAATGCAAGCTCCTACGAACTATTGTAGGAGATCTATTCTACACCCAATATACTGTTTACAAACAAAATACAAAAATTATTGTATCAAATGCAAGATCCTACGAGTCATTGTGGGAGACCCGTCGTATACCCCATCTATTGTCCATAAGCAAAATACTAAATGACTACACTGCAAATGTAAGGCAGGAGATTAGTTGGTGCACTACGATCCACTTACAAAAAGCAATAATTAGTGCACGACAGTCTACCTGTACGAAGCAGCGAATAACTCTATTCAGAAGTTGTTACGCCACGCCATCGGATCTGCAACATTCGTACAAGCAGACTGAAGGCATCTACAAATACTTACAAAATACCCCTACACGTGCACTGTAGTTTGTATACACATAGGTACACTAAAAGGGGTAAAAGCAATCATGAAACCCGCGTGAGCCCTAGTGAGTGTGTTATTGGTACACACATGACGTCTAGGGATGCTACGTGGGTTATTAAATTTGAATCTGATCCTCCTAAGTGGGTAAATAGGAGTCGACAAGGTTCAACAAATAATTACAAAATGCCCCCAAACACCCGCATGGGCCCCGGCGAGCATGTTATTGGTACACACGTGACATCTAGGGAAGCTACGCAGGTCAATAAGTGAATTCAAGTTTGCACACGATCCTTCTATATGGGTCAATAGAAGTCGACAGGGTTCGAACAATCAAACAAGCATACGGTGATGGTGACCGATATAATTGTTTTAATACATTCATATTAGGACTTCAAAGGTCTATAACAATACAAATTCACTAATATGGGCATGAAACATATGAAATCTGATCCTCTGTCGACAGGCAGACAGAGTTACTAACACCCCGATGATGGCTGCGTCGAACAATAAATCTCAACCGGAGGGGTTCACAAACAATTTCAAATGCTTTTCAAGCACCAAAATCTAAAAACCCAAAAAAATACCAAAATCATCAAAATCCAAAAAATATTTAAAATTGAAATAAATCCATTCACACTTAAATCAAAATTCATCCAACCTCCACAACAGTTTACCGGGATAGACAAATCAAAATTTACTTCAGCTCACAAAGAGCTAATGTCTAAGTCGAAAATATCACTAGGATTCTTTCTCAAACAATCCCCTGCTAGTAAGGACGTGGTACGTGTCCTCTAACCGGCAATTTTGCCACCAAATGGCACCGCAGGATAAACGGTTATGACTTGGGGCCCTCTGAACTGAGTGGTTTTGCCGCCAAATGGAACCCCGATATACCGGTTATGGCTAGAGCCAATATGCTTCTTATTGGCATCACATCCTTGAGATATGAATCAATTGGATATAATTTATAGGGCACAAAGCCCTCTGTTAGCTAAGGTGGATTCAAATTTGTCCCCTTAGACAAATATCCAACACAGGTCTACAAGGTCCCCTTAGAAGAAGCAACCCATGGCTGCTGATAAGGATCCTTCTGTCAGGTTGGGTCGACTACCTCCTCTGACTAAGTAGACCAGGGACCACGATGGCCCAAGATGACAGAACCATGGGATCTTGATCGGATCCATCATCCATTCCCCCACCATCCGCTTTAAGTGCAAGATGGTGAAGTTTTTATTTTAAATATCAAATTTTCCAAACTTCCTAAATATTTCAACCCCAAATTCCCAAATATCCAATCTTTCCAATCCAAACCCATTTATGTTACTATATGCCAGATAACATGTATTCTCTATGTATCTGATTGATGACTAGCCTTAATCGAAAGTTCTCTCTCGTGATTGAGAGAGGTAATTAATTATAAGGGCTTGCGCCTATAGGAAACCAGAACTCAGATCATAAAGTCCTCACCAAATAAGGGTGAAACCTCTGGGTAGTGTGTAATCTACAAATCCATTTGCCTTCCAAAATTTACCTCAGAACTTATCAGTTAAAACTCCCTCTCCGAATAAAAAGAAAAGCGAGCGGAGGCCGGGGCTGAATTTTTGGAGCCCACAGCTGCAGATGCTTGCTTGCCTCCACTCTCATGTTGCTCGGGATCATGCCTCCGAATGGCTGCACAGTAATCCGGCCGCTGAAAACCTCTCTCCAGGCGACGATCTTGCCCTCACTCCAGCAGCCGAGCACGCCCGCAATCTACTCGCGAAAACCGTGGCAACAGTCTCGAACCGAATTTAGGTTTGATTTTTTTTCTCCTAAATTTGTAATAGGTGGTTTGAACAAGTATTTTACTATTTCGATAATGAAATCCGACCGTTTATGCCGTCGAAAAGCCGCTGGTAAGCTTAGGTGTTTATGCCGCACAGTAACAAGTATTTTACTATTTCGCTAGAAACGGAATGACAGAAATCGTTTCCTAACATGTTTATACCAGTGGTTTACTAACCGCCAGAAAACCTCCTATATTTTTTGAAACCGCAGGAAAAAATTGTCGGTAATTCTTTATTTTTTTGTAGTGATATAGCTTTTAATGCTTGGAAATTGGTCCCTTAGATCATACACAAGATCTCCTAATGTAATACCTAGTACAATGGAGCTCAAAGCTTTCCTCACCAGGTTCCATAGTAGTAGTCTTAAATGATAAAATTTTATTCTTAGTAAGTGCAAAGATGGGAAAGGGTTGCACCTCCCTAGGCTCTCATAAGGCCCCTGCTTGATTATAAAGAGAATAGACTATAAAGAGCTGCCCCTCACTAGGCTTCCCTAAGGCCTCTGCTTGTAATATACTTAACTTGTGCAGTATTCAATGTTCTACTATCATAGCATATGAGATAAAACTTTCTATTTATTATTTTCCCTAAGACCACCCCAATAACAAATCACTAGTGTCATACATGATTTCAAAATGAAGTGCCTAATCAGGTGCAATAATAATAAGTGTAGTGATCAAATTCTATTTCAAAACATTAAAAGCATCAAGACATTCATCATTGAAATCAAAAGGGACATTCTTTTCAAGAAAATTACAAAATGGCTTAGTAAGTTTTGAAAATTCCCTAATTAATCTTCTATAAAAACCAAAATATCTTAAGAAGCTTCTAACTTCCTTAATAGAAATGGGTGTTGTTAGCTTTTTAATTACCTAAACTATATCCCTATCCACCTATAAGCCTCTTTTAGAAATCTTGTGACCGAATATAAAAAAAAAAATCTTGTGACCTAACACAATTCTTTTTTAACCAGAAAGTGACACTTCTTCCAATTTAGTACTAAATTTAACTCTTCACATCTTTTTAAAACAATATATAAATGCTTGAAATAAGAATCAAATGAATACCAAATAAAGAAAAGTAATCCCTAAAAATCTCAAAACCTTGCTCATTGAAGTATAAAAAAAGATATCATACACCTCTAAAAAGTAGTAGGAGTATTACAAAGTCTAAAAGGCATTGTCCTAAAGGTAAAGGTACCATGTGGGTTAGTGAAGGTGGCTTTGTCTTGATCCTCTGGTACTATAAGAATTTGATGATACCCTAAGTAGCCATCTGAGAAGAAACAGAATGGGTGTCCTACTAATCTATTAATCATATGATCAATGAATGGCAAAGAAAAATGATCCTTCCTATTAGATTTATTTTGCTTCTTATAGTATAAATATAACATCCATATTTTTTCTATTCTAGCCAGAATTAATTCATTTTTTGGCATTGATTACTAGTATTAAACCCCCCTTCTTAAGCACACAATCAATGGGGTTGAAGCAAGCACTATAAAAAATTGGATAAATAATAGTTGCATCAAGGCATTTGAGTATTTTTTTCTTTTCAAACTTCTTCATGGTAAGGTTCAATTTTCTTTGTGGGTCATCCTTTGGTTGGGGTCCTCTTACATGAATGTATTATGCATGTACACAGATGGACTAATTCCATTAGAATTAGGTATTATCCAACTAAGTGCTTTCTTATATATTTTAAGAACCTAAATCAACTTGGTCTATTTCTAACTCAGCAAAAATAATAAATTTTAAGGTTGATCCATCTCCTAAAAATACATATTTCAAATGGGAAGGCAAGGCATTCACTCAAGAACTAGTGCTTTTAAGATAGTTGGTTTCAATAACTTCCTTATATATATCTAATAGCTCATATATTTCCTTAAAATTTATAGGGATATCGACTATCACATGAATAATATCTTCTTTAATCTCCTTGTTATCATACTCAGGAAATGAATGCTCCAATGAATAATCAATCAATATCACATTCATAAAATCCTCCACATAATCATCCACCAAATCCACTCTATAACATTGATCCTCACCATCATCTTTTGGGAATTACATAAACTTCAAAAAAATTAAATGTCACCGTTTGATCTTGCACACTAATAGTTAATTCCCCCTTTTACAAATCTATCATGACTCTTCTAGTGGCTCGAAAAGGTCTACCAAAGATAATTTTTCTCATCCTAGATTTTTCTATGTATAAGATAATAATCTCAATATGGAAGATAAACTTATCAACTTTCACTAAAACATTCTATATCACCCCCTAAGATATGTAAATGAATGATATGTAAATTGAATGGTGATTGTGGTATATTGAACATCTCTTAAGTCATGTCTCTTGAATATTAAATGGGGAATAAGATTATTACTCGCTCCTAAGTCACATAATACTCTCCCATAAAATTTATCCCCTAGAACGCTAGAAATAGTAAAAATACCAAAGTCTTTAAGCTTTTAAGGGAGTTTCTTTTATTGGATTACATGATACTCTTCAAACAGAACAACATTTCAAAGTCTCCTAACTTCCTCTTCTTGCTATGGGTACTCTTTATGAATTTAATGTAGATAGGAATTTTCTCTAAAGCTTCTATAAATGGAATATTGATGTCTATTTTTTAAACACTTCTAGAAATATAAAGAATTGCCTATCTTTGTTTTATATAAAACATTTTTGGGAAAATGGTGGTTTTCTCTATAACCTTCCTTATGGGCTTCTCTTCTTTCTCCTCTATCTTAGATTGTTCTATAGGTTGGGTGAATTCTACAAATGCTTTCTCAGGCTTCTCCTCCTCCAATTTATCCTTCTCCCTAATTGCCTCCTCTAACTCCTTACCACTCCTCAACTTTATTTCCTTACACTGCTCCTTACCCTTATCCTTAGGTTTAACCATAGTATTGATAGGAAAGGTTCTTGGAGTCTATTGTTTAGGTAATTAGACAATTTTGCTAATTGATTTTCTATATTGCTAATGGAAGTAGCTTAGCTTTGAAGTTGGGTCCCCTTCTGCAACATTAAGTATTCTATAAAAGGATTCATATCCTTATATTGGTTGCTTGCATTAAATCTTAGAGGATAATTAGGCCTAGGATTTCCAAAATTTTGTTGAGAATGATTCTATTTCCCTATTTGGTTAGATTGGCTATTATTCTAATCATTATCTCCATTTTGATTATTATTCTATTAAAAAGTAGGGTGATTCCTCTAACTAGGGTTGTATGTATTAGGGTAAGGGTTATTATATTTATTATTAATAGTATTTAAAGATTCTAATCTAATGAAAGTAGGGCCATTGGGTGATCCAAAAAGACCCTCATACACTAACGTTGGCACTCCTTGAGTAGTAGTAAATCTAAGATTATCTAACTTCTTACAAAAGGCAATTACTTGGGCAGTAAGGATAAATAAAATATCATACTCACAAAGAGTAACAACTTTCCTAAGATTGACTCTTTTTTAAGGAAATTAGAAGTTATTAGTGGTAATATCTTCAATTAAAGCATAATCTTCATCAAAGGGCTTAGACATTAATTAACCTCCAACTGTATAATCAATGATAGACCTAAGGGATCTTATTAACCAAATTTTAAAAAGACTAGATATTCAACCAATCTAGCAATCTATGATGTGGGAACTTTCTAAGAAACTACTTAAACCTTTCCCAAGCTTCATAGATAGATTCCCTATCTACATGAGTGAGAGTTTTGATATTCTTCCTAAGCTTAGCTATTTAGATGGAGGGAAACATTTTGCTAGAAACTTATTGGCCAAATCATTCTAAGTAGTAATGGAGCCTAAGGGTAAGAAATTCAACCACATCTTTGCTTTGTCTCTTATGTAAAATTGGAGCAATTAAAGTCTAACAACATTATTAGAGACTCTATTATACTTAAATATTACATAAATTTTTAAGAAATAAGTACTATGTAAGTTTGGATCCTTAATAGGAGTTCCCTTATACTGTAAGTTTTACGCCATCTGAATAATAATGGATTTATAATCAAAATAATAAGCTTGAATGCTAGGTCTACTAATGCTTTGAAGAATACCATCTACTAATTGGTTTGCATAATCTCTTAAAGGTCTAGGCTGGTCATTCTCATGATTTGGGTCAATTATTTCTAAGTCTTTTTTTTTTTTTCTAACTTTTCTGATTTTTTAATAAATTTTTTTTATTTCTGGATCAAATAATTATTCTCCTAATTAAGATATATTATGCATACAATAATAAAATCCATATAAAATTGAAAATTATAACATAATTTAATAAGTGATAATTTAGAAATATAACAGCACCAACAACAAATAACCATACAAACACAAATAAGCTAAACGAGAATGAAGGTAAGAGTAAATTAGAAATATTTTTCTTTAATTCTTATAATGTAAATAAATAGATAATACACCACTATCTCTGGCAATGGCGCACTCTATATAAATCAAGGATGTTCACTAAAAGCTATGTAACTTCATGTTACATATGAAGTAAAATAATGTGGCTTTTTGCAAGTTCGGAACCCGACCCACTAGTGAGTATCATTGTCATAAGGATAAGGATAATCTAAATATCACTCTATTGCTACTATGATGAATTGCTTAATTTATTTATTCATAAAATTTAAGATATTGTGCTAATATAAGTGAGTAGTTAAGAAAAACAGAAGAATTTTCTATGTTTAATATTCCTGAACAAGTGATAGCTAAGATTTCGTGCTTACATTGACTAATCTCCAATTATATTATTGTGGATCAGAGCATATGTATCTCCTCATCTCTATCAACTGAATGGAGTTTCTAATGAAGATCCACTTCACTATAATTATTTTATCTTCATAACGATCCCAGAGTCTTATCCATTATATGTCTATGCACGATAGGAAATGTTGATCTCATTTTTTTTTTCTTGTGAGGTAAAAATCGTAAATTAAAGTTCCAATCATGATCTTCAAAGCCTTAAATTAAATTTCATAACTAAAATCCAATTCCACACTATACTTCAGTATGGTGTTCAATCATCAAGTCTCTACATCATTCATATAAAAATTACTATTAATTTTCATTTGATCAATCACTGAATAACTAATAAACATTCAATGATAATAATTGATTCAAGCATTTTAAAATAAAAAATCTTCCGTCAATCTTTCCTAAATCAATCCTATATTTAACCTTAAATTGAAAGCCAATTTGAAAATCCAATGTCCAAAAACAGACCCTAAAGCTTTTGGATTTTCTTCTTTTTAGGGGAATTTTCAACTGATTAAAAACCTTTATTGAAAGTTATGGAATGGTATTTAATCATTTTTGTATTAATTAGAAATTTCCATATAGTCCACCTAACAATTTTGTAGGCTTCTATGTCTTTCAAAACCATAGACCACAAAGCATTGCCAAGCTTATAAAACCTCTAAATATTTCTGGCCATGCAATTGGACATGGCACATTATTAAAAACTATCTTTGGAAGCTTTAGAAAGCCATCAAACATGTTCATAATAATTTTCAAATTGATTTGTATTCTCCTAAACCCTTGGTGGACCATAGTTGACCACGAAACCTTAAATCCTAAAAAAAACCTAAAATTGAACTTTTGAATAAACCTCTCTTATCTCAGCCATGCCATGACCCATGACCACTTCTAATAAACTCAAATCAAATTGGGAGTGGATTAGACCTAGACCTAAGACCTAGTCAAGCCTGGTTGACCAAATAAACCTAAGTTTATCAAAGGACCCCTTTAGCTTTAAAAATTGCATTTTAATTATCATGACCAAATAATGGCTTGAAACCTCCTTCAGTAAGATATAAATTTCATTTGGAATGAGTTGGATCCAAACCCAACCTTTTGTCAAACCTAGTTGACCATGTCAATCATGGTTGATGAAACTACCCCTAATGCCTCTAAATTTAAAATTTATGTATTTAGACTAAACCAAGATGCCTGAACCCCTAGGGGCTGGTAATTAGGTCCCTAAGGTTCATAAAAAAAATAGCACTTGGGGCCATTTGTGCTAGGTACATGACTTGACCCAAACAAACCCAAAAGGGTTTTCTTGAGCTAAATACAAAAACTTATGAAATTAAATTGCATAAACACTTGCATTAGGTGTCCTGAACCCTATGCACCAAACCCAATCAGCATAGCCCTTGGGTTGAACAAGGATAACTAATTGGGTTAACCCAATGCATTAAAAACCAAAATTATTTGGACTAATCAATGCCCACCCAAATTAAACCCAAAAAATAATTGAATTCCATTCTTAAATGTTCCTTTCTACTATCCTAGTCAACTCCAACCATGTGGAGGGCTTACGTGGAGGGATTCATAAAAATAAACCATTTGTAAGTAGGGTTCAAGCTTAACTCCATTGAAGACAAATTACATGGACTCTAACTTTTTGATTGAGTTTCCTAGCTCTTATTAGAAAGTCTCCAATTGAATTGGTGGATGGGAAGGGCTAGGTGGTAAGGAATTTGAATTATCATGTCATTTTCTGTCTTCTATAAACAACCCCTTATTTTGTGAAATAATGGTTAGATTTTTTATTTGTATTACCTCCCTAGAGCTCCCCACAATCTACATACGCCTTCACAAGCTCCATGGTCCATTGGGTGTCGAGTTCCAAAGGTGGCCAAGAGTTACAAAAGCTTCTCCGATGCTAAAGTCTTCAAGGATAATCAAGATAAGCTTCCAAGGAGTCCAACAAAAATTCAAGCAAATTGTTCCACTAGTTAGAGGTAAATTCCAAACCCTAATCCTAGATCTAGATTTTAAATAGCTTTGATATGTTATACAAATTTTTTTTAATATGTTTCATTTTTTAGCCTCCAAACTTTATGGAATATGGAATTAAATGGCCTAGAATCCCTACCTAAAGCTTCATTAAGCTTGGTCTAGTAATTAAATGTTTAAAGACTTCTTTAATTCAGTTCAAAATTTATTCTAAATGAATAGGAAGAATCTTGAGCCATCTAATAATTCTTGTATCCGATCAGATGGCCCAAATCTAGTCAAATGACATAATCCATTAGACTGAATCAAATGGCAGTAAGGAAGAGCATTCATCCAATATGATCTCAGCCATTGATTTGAACCATGCGGGATTAATAGCATGTGAGTCGAATTGACGTGGAGAAGTGTCCCAAAGGCTTCCATTCAATGGGTTCCAACCTCACAGTGATGCATGGCGTGTCAAAGGTTGACGTGGTGGCGGGCGCAATGGTGGCGGCTAATGGTTTAGCTTAAAACATTTATTTAAAGTATAAAGAAAATTCAATTAAATCCATAAAGCACTAGTTCATGGTAGTTTATGGTGTATTGGTGTGCAAGCTTAGTGACCAACCTAATTAATTAAGAAAACAAAATAATAAAGAAAATTCAATTAAATCCTAAAAATTCAAAAATGAATCCTAAATATTTAGAAATTAATCAACTAAATAAATGAAGATCAGACAATAATTAGTATAAATTAAAATTGATTTAAAAATTCATAAACCTAAAATATAACTTAAATTAAATAAATAATAAAAAATATATTAAGCTAGATAAATATGATAAATAAAATAAATGACTCTATGCATTTAATTTGATCCCTTAGGAAGAATCACATGCTTTATAATTATGAATCTTGGATATTTCATTTGAAGTGATCAATTGACAATATTCTTTAAAACCTAAATTGTTTAAACAACTAAATAAAATAAAGGACTCTATGCATTGGATTTGATCCCCCAAAAGGAGATCAAATGCGTTAAAAATTTGATCCTCTAGGACTTATTGAGCAATTTCTCCTCGCACTTACGGATTTTTGAGCATATGTTTTTTAAAACCTAAAATAAACAATTCTAACATTTAAAATATATCTTTATAATAAATTATAAATTATTAAGTAATAAAATTTAATTTGAAATAAAATTCCCTTTGATATGAAATAAATTAAAATAAAATAGTAGACAATATTAAATAATAACAAACTTAGAACCTATCCAAACTATACAACTTATTACACACAATTTAAATTGTTTTATTAGGCTATTGACTCTAGCCTAGGCTATGACGTTAGTGTGGTTTTTTTTTTAGAGTACCTTACATAGGGGGTATTCATTCTTTATGTGTTTACTTTCTATATTTATGATATCATGTTTATATTCCTGTTGGTGCACCTCAGGCTCTTTAGGGCCACAATAGGCTCTTAGGTCGTGTTATATTTTATACACATACACCTACATTACATTATATTTCTATATTTTCTACATTATTCTATTATATTGCTATAGAAAGTAGAATGTATCTCGGTGAAGATGCAAATATAAATGTGTAAATGTAAAAGTTCTAGATTCTTGAATACCTAGATTGCATTTTACAGTGTTAGGAGTTATGAAAATATTTAAGTTAATTTCTTATAAATATAGAAGTTCCGAAAGGAAATGATTAATCTTATTTTGGTGATCATTATCTTTTTAAATCTTAAAGAAGATCCTGGAGTTTGAAGATAAAGACTAAAGTAAGTAATCTTATTTAAATTTATATTCTATGGGGATAGAAATTCATGATTATTATGGTGGAGCCTTCCTAGCTTTACTTTACAGTAGACCATTGGTTATACTTTTATTACATTATAAATGAATAAAAAGTTATTTGTACATTACCTTCATACATCATTGTGTTGTTCTACTAAGATGAATTTGCATATTAAAGAGTCTGAATTAAAGTTTCAAAACTAAATCTCTTTGATTCTTAAGGTATAAAGCTATTTTATCTTAAATTCATGAGGCATTAGTTGGAGGTTAGGATGTTCACTAGCAGTTCAATCTAGCTAGACATAAACCTAGATTGAATAAACTCTTCAATTTTTCCTCTCCCTAGAAGGGTTATCTAATCATCTAAAATTTAAAGTTTAAAATCAATAAATCTAATGTCTAAATCTCGCCTTTATTTCTTTTAAACTTTTACATCTTTATAAAATTTAAAAAGTAGAATTATCACTCTAAGCAATAGTTTTTTGTTTTGAGATGTAATTAAAATATGGGCTTATCTTTCTAGGGGGTCTAGAAACCATTAAAAAAAAATAAACCCCATCTTAGCCCTCTAAGGTATTGGAAGAATGTCGTGGACACAAAATATAATTTTAGACAATTGTTTAGTTTTATTGTCAAAATGATATGTGATGTGGTATGCATGTTACTTCCCTAGCAACAACACGAAAAACTTGATGTGTGGTTTGCATGGGTTATGTTTAATGTGTGTACTAAGTTTATGATCTAGGTTAAAATATGCTTAGGTTTTCTTTGATATACAATACCCACTAAATATGCAAGTGCACATATCAATTAAGTAATAAAGTGATTGATATAGTGTTGAACCCATGAGGAAGTCTTCTATTAACATGCAAAAATTGGTATTTCCTACTATAATTATAATGTTTATCCTATTGAAGAAAGATAAGGGTTGAGATTCTGTCACTATAGAGGATTAAGAAAAAAAGATAAGATAACAAATAATAAATTATTTTTAACTAATGAATGAAAATTACTAAAGTTTTCCTAATGAATATCTCTTTTAATGGTGTGTAATTGAGCATGTGCATTCCTAGATCTCTGTGAATGTAAAGAGAAGCTTATGGGCTTCCTATAGTAATTATATCTCTATAAAACCATTAAGGTTAAACATTCTATGTCTAAGCATGCAACCATTCCTTTTACAACTCAAGCTTTTGAGTTTATTATTTTGATGATAACAAATATTATTAATTACATCTGTATTTTTTTTTTTTTTTTTTTTTTTTTTTTTTTTTTTTTGACTAACATTTTAGGTACACCATACACTATTCTTTGAAGATTCAGGGCTTAAGATTGGGTATAATAGGTTATGTTAAATGAGTATGTAATTTTTATTTATTTATTTTTAATTACTTGAGTCATATCATGTAAGGAAGTATGTTAGTCTGGTGACTATGCACACATACACAAGGAAAGCAAAATTATTTTAAATATTTTAATTTTTATGTACATCATATTGTATATTATGGATTGTATTGTACGATCTGGTGTTAAAAAAATTAATTAAAATATTTTATAATTTTTGTGAAAAATATTTTTTATGTATAACAAATCATACAATATAAACACCACATCATCCATTAAATTAGGCAAAATTTTGAATTTGAAAAGTTTTTCTAATTGTACTGAATGATGTTTAAAGTATAACCTAATTTAATCCTATAATTAGTCAGTTGAATATGCTTAATTTTGATATTTTGATTATACTATACAAACAGAATCATACTTACGATCAACAGAGATGATTTTTGTCATCCCATGATTCATCCTAAACTGTATTTCTGTTGAACTAATCATCTTAGATGATCGTAGAGGATTGTACTAGACGATCAATACAAATTTAAATTGATCATACTGGACTATATGGTGATTGTATGGGACTATCAGGTTAAATTATTCACATCATACTAGACAACCATGCAATTGTACTATATGATGTTTGACGGTTGAATTTTTTTTTTTTTTTTTTGGGGCCCTTTTTTTTTTTTTGGTGCCCTCTATTTAAGCTTTCTCATAAGATTTTGTAAATGTCTTTAGCATACATTGAGTCATTTTTCTTCTAGTAAAAACTTGAAGAGAGAGCCTTAAAAGTGAGAGAGAAAATGGTGGAGTTTAAGAGGGAGAAGATTCTTATGGGTTTTATGGGAGTATGGAGGGGATTTCACACGGTTGCCTTGGCAAGCTTGCATTTTAGTACCATCAAATTTATGGTTTGTCTTGAGGGAAGTTTTGGGAAGAAGAATATCTCTTTGGTATCAAAGGACCTCATTACTCTGCCACACCGGTAAACGTGAAAGTGATTCAAGATTCTTTGCCTCATCAGGAGGGTAAAAAGGAGTCCAGATTCTCTGCCTCACCAGGAGGGTAAAAAGGAGTCAAGATTCCTACCTATGAAAGGAGTACGGTCCTCTATCGCACCTTATTGGTGGAAGAGAGTTTATAAGGGCTAATTCGCCTAGTTGTGGGGGATAAAAGAGAGACACTATAGTGTTAATGCAATACCCATAGTGGGTGACTCTAGGGAGTGGAAGTAGGTCATGGTTTGACCATACAACTATAGAATTTGATGTGTTCTTTCTGATTATTTTCTACAGTTTATTTTTTATTATAACTGCTTGATTAAAAATATGTGATTTATATTATGTGATATTGACTAGATTATAAGCACCTTCTTTTTAAATTTTTATAAGTGTACTAGCTTACACATCAAGTGATAGTATTACTTTTGTATTAGTGAGCCTTAGGGAGAGTTTATTGAGGTCTAACAACCTCCAAGGACTTTTAAGTGGTATCTAAGTGGGGTCTCAAAAATAGTGTTTTAGAAAACCTTAAGAAAAATGATCAATGACACATTTTGGTAATTGTAACACTATAAAGGGTTATTCAATAATCTGTCCACCTTTATTTGAAAACATTCCATTTGATTTCTAAAAAAATTTCATGCCTACATTTTTGAAATATATTAACTATACAATTTGGCATATGATTCAAACTGGTTACTCACCACCATCGTATATTGTTAATGGTGTTAAAATTAATATTCCTTTTATTGAAAGGAGTAGAATAGAATAAATCAATTCTTAATTGAATGCTAAATGCTTGAATTATTTTGTATGTGCTTTAACTTCTGAAGATTATGTGATTGTTTCTACATGTATCACTGGCAAGGAAGTTTGGGCTAAACTATGTATTACATATGAAGGTAATAAATAAGTCAAATAATTAAGATTAAATATATTATTACATGATTATGAACATTTTCTTGTAAAACCTTATGAGACTATCTTACACATGTATACTAGTTTAACCAAGATTGTGACATCATTGCATGCTTTAGGCAGAGAACTTTCAAAATTTGAAAATATTAACAAAATTCTATATTCTCTACTTGATAAATTTGATGTCAAAATCACGGCTATAAGTGAATCAAAAGATTTGAATGCATATTCTATAGACAATCTAATAGGTTCACTCATTGCCTACAAGTAATGTGTGAGTAAAATACTTTTGGATAGGTGATGAGAAGACTATAATAGTAAAATCCAAAGGCATGGATGAATGTGGCTTAGTATAAGATGAAATTAAGGAGATAGTTGTGATAATAATCAAATTCTAAGTCTATTGAAGCACAAGCATAAGCATCAACAAAAGTGGAGAAAAGGTAAAAATATTGCTTTTGGTGTAGGAAACCCGTACATCCGAAATTTGAATGCACCAACTTATAATCTCTTCCTATAAAAAAAAAGAGTAAAAATAAGCCAATTGTAATATGGGAAAAAGATAAAAAGCAAAAAAAATGTCCTAGGGAGACCTAACTTCTGAATCACCGGAACAAGAGTAGGACGATGAGGTATAAGTATGTTAAGGTTTGTTTTTGTATTTTTTTATTTGTTTTGTGTGTTTGTTTAATTATTTTATGTGTTTGATTTTATTATGTTTTAAGCAAAATTTTATATTTTTGTTTTTTTATTATGAAGTTATTTTTTTCTGCATATATTTTAATTTAGGTGTTGTTTTATCTCTTCTTTTTTATAACATCAAAGGGGGAGAATGTATTATGGTTGGTTATGTTTGTGGTTTGTTTTTTAAAATTTTCTATTATTTTGTTTTAAAAATTTATTTTAAAAAATTAGATGTTTATCCCTATTTTTCAATATACTTATTTTAGTGAGGGGAAGTTTAGGAGAAATATTTTTAGTTCTAAATTGAACCATTAATATTTGTCATCATAAAAATGTAGAATATTATTACAACTCAAGCTTTCGAGTTTATGATTTTTATGATAATAAATATTATTGATTACATCTTTATTTCTCCTAATATTTGTAGAGCATATTTATTTGTGTGTTGACTAATATTTCAGGTACACCATGCACCATTCTTTGAAGATTGAGGGTTATATGTTATATTAAATGAGTCTATAATTTTTATTTATTTATTGTTAATTTCTTGAGTCAAGTCCAGTAAGGATGTATGTTAGCTTGGTGAATGTACACACACACACATATGGGGAGCAAAAATAATTTTAAATGTTTTAATTTTTATGTACATCATATTATATGATATGGATAGTATTGTACTATCTTGTGTTATTTACATTAATCTTAAAACTCAATATTTTACCTTATAAGTTGTGAAATGCTTTAGTGATTTCTATGAATTTAACTTATTCAAAATTATTAATTTTAAATGTGAAGACTAGTTATTACTTGTAACAATTTTATTAGAAATATTTTTCAAGGAGGGTAAAAAGGAGTCCAGGTTCTTTGCCTCACTAAGAGGGTGAAAATGATTCAAGATTCTTTACCAGCAAAAGGAGTACAGTCCTCTGCCATACCGAGTTGGTGGAAGAGAGTTTGTAAGGGCTTCTTTGTCTAGCTGTGGGGGAAAAAAGAGAGATACTATAGTGCTAATACAGTACTCGGAGTAGGTGACTTCATGGAGGGGACGTAGGTCATGGTTTGACCGAACCACTAAAAATATGGAGTATTCTTTTTTATTTTATTTTCTACAATTTATTTTTTTACATTTTATTTTCTCATATAACTATTTGGTTGAAAATCTGTGATTGATATTATGTGGTACTGATTAGAGTATTATCACCATCTATGTAACTTTTGATAAGTGTTCTAGATTTTGCATAAAGTAATAGTATTACTTTCATATTAGTAAGCCTTAAGGATAGTTCATTGAGGTCTAACAACCTCTAAGGACTTTCAATTCCATTATGATACTCCTATTTATTTCAATATTCCTCCATTGAGGCAATATCTCACATTAGTTTTGAGCTACACACATAGCCATTATATGCATTAAGTTAAGCTTGAGAGATATTGAAAACATCCATTCATTCAAAGCATGAGACTCTATATTAGTACTAATAATATATTCACATTATCAGTAAATTGCTATGGAATTAGCTAGGTATGAAATGAAAATAAAGCAAATTATATTTCACTGCTTGCATTAAATAGAAAATATAGGAGTAAAAGTTATTTTAGATGCCACCCAAATAGTAGCACTCTCCACACTATTTTTTACTCCAAATATCCAATTACTTACAAAAAGATAGGCTAACAATTCCCTAATATAGTATCCTTCTTTCCCCTAGCCTCCCTTAGACTTTACTCTAAGGGCACACTACAATTTGGACTGAACTAGACAAATCTAATGACGTAATTCCTTACTAAAATGAACTAAAAATTATTTATACTTCTAAAAAAATTGGCTCAGGAGTTCAGATGCTTGTCATGGTGGCATCATGGCTTTATAGAAAGAACTAGCACCTTAATGTTGTTGGGCTTGCTCTGTTACGATGTTGAACTAATTTGACTAATCTAATTTATGAATCGATGCATCGATTGGCTAATTTGGAGTGACTACATCTTTTTTCAATAGCTCCACCATGGTGTTCTAGAAGTTAAGCACTATGACGCTTGAATGTATAATCCAGTATTGTGGCATTATAAAGCTTTGCACTTTGCCACTCAAATTTTTTAGACTCAGGTGCCATGGTCTAATTTTTAGTGTTGCAGCATTATGAAGCACAACAGTGCTAACTAATTTGATTATCATTTATCTAAGGCTCTAGCATTGTGCTTTCCTAATTTGGTGCTAAGGCATTATACATGTAATGGTGTTGGTAGTAGGAGTGCTATCACACTAGTCCAGCACTTATGAATTTTTCTCCTTTTTTCTGAGAAAGTCTTGCACCACAACAACTAAAATAATATTTTTAGTGATATTTAAGATAGAAAAAATACTATAAATTTACACTTAATATTAGGTAATTGTTTCTTTTATCCTTTGGGATAAATTGAACATTGCTTATGCTCTGTTTGATAATAAAAGTAAATTTTGATTATCTTTTCACATTGATAGCAAAACATTAGTCTATCTTTGGAGATGGTATAATATTTGCTTATGCATATTTGATTAAAGAAATATTAAAGCAAAGCTTGCAGCACATTTTATTTATCGACAATAATCTATTCTACCTTAATTGATTTTGACAGGGCTTTATATTTGCTAGCTACCTGGTCCTCAAAATAAAGTTTACTTTGCTAAAGTGAAAGCCTATTCTATGTAGGTACACATGCAATGTCAAGAAATAATGTGATGGGATGAGTATCGTTTCCTTGGAGAGCTTTGAAATTTCCAAAATTTGCTTTAATACTACCTAATAAACTACTTTATTTGTTTATCCAAGTAATTCAAAGCAGATTGTGAAAATTATAATAAAAGCTACAATTGCAAAAGGTAAATATAATTTTTTTGATTCTATAAAACTATGATATGTAAACATATATAAATAGATAAGAATTGTTTTCTACCAATTATGGCCATGAATTAAAGCATAATTACTCTTCATCTCTATTAAGCTCATTAGAGTTTTAGCTAGGATTCCTCCTAACTACAATGCTACTATCTCCTTATGATCTCATAACCCTAACAACCATATGTCTATGTTATGGAAAGATTATGTTTCAAAACCTATAGGAATTCTCTAATCCTCCATCGAGGCTTATGATCACACCATTTTTTATGTTTATGCATGGCCTTCACATAAACTACATGAAACTTAAGGAATTAAAAATAGGTTAAGTAATTTCTAAAGATCTAACCTACTCTATATATTTCAAGGCTTCTAAATAATCATATATTCAAAAATTATTTATTAGTTACACATGGCGACAAATTACAGCAAAAATATTTTCAGTTTACTAATAAGCACAATACAAACTACAAAGTAAACTACTAATGCTAGAAAAAATGTTAGAAGTGACTTGGATCAAAAGTAATAGTCTCTCACACTAACACACACACATGACTCCCTAAGGTGCAAATTTCTTAACATGAATATTAATACTACTATTTAAACACTTACAAAATAATTGAACTAGCAGTGTGGGGTTAGATTGTTAGTGTTGTGGTACTACTGGACTGGTGTGTTGATTTATTATCTCCCACCATATAGTTAAGTGACTTGGCACTACGACGCTTCATGGATAACAACTTGGTGGTAAGCTCTCAAGCAAAATTTTTAAGACCTTTTGTTGTGGTGCTGAAGTGATGGCACTACGGTGCTATGGATTGATATGGCATTGTTATGCTGCTTTTCTAGCTCTGGTATAATTTTTTATGTTTTTTAGCATATTTCCTAAAAAAATAATGATTAAAAGCATTAGTATCCTAATATATATAATTTATATTTATCTAATTTTCTCTTATCAGATTCTCCCAAATTTTAAAATATTACTTATCCTCAAGTAACTTTTACTATATTGAGACAAAAATAACTTTTGCATTGAATATAATTTTTGGAAAGAAATAAAATTAAAAATATAAGTATTTATAATGTACATGAGTTGGAATTTTTTAATAAAATAATTTAAAACTTCCTATTCTCTCATTTTTTTAAAATTAATGTTCCTTATATGTTAAACTCGCAAAGGTGTTGGTGAGAATTTTTCACTAGCTTACTTAGGTTTATTGAATTTTTGGAATTTATGAAATTACAAATTTAGTTAATACTTAGATTTACCTATAAGCTTTCATTAAGTATTATGATTCCAAGAATTCATTTAGAAGTAAAAAAGTAGGGCTTGACATTGTAGGCAGCAATTTTTTATAATCTAGTATTTAGCATTTTTATTTTTTCTTTTATTTGTATAAATACTTTATATTGATTTTGAATACCTATCCATTGCTTCCAGTTATTGTTTTTAAGTTGGGCTAAACATTGAAGAATTTTTAACTCTTTTTTTTATTTATTTGCTAAAATACCTTATTTTGATGTTAAGTACATGTCCATTGCTTCCTCTCCTTGTACTAATCTAAAATTTGTTAAAGATTTCATAAATCCGTAATTACTTACTTTTTAGGTGATTTAGGATTAATCTAATAATTTAATTTACATTAATCTTAAAACTCAATATTTTCCCTTATAAGTTGTCAAATGTTTTAGTGATTTCTATGAATTTAACTTATTCAAAATTATTAATTTTAATTGTTAAGACTAGTTATTACTCGTAACTATTTTATTAGAAATATTTTTCGAGTTGTGTACTATTAAATACTTATGGACCTTAATTCTAATTTTCTGAATTATATAACTGGAGCAAAATATGCAAGTTGTAAGGAAAATAATAATCATAGAATTGGAAAAGTTAATTTTATTTTATTTTTTTAATGAGCTTACGATCATCCCACTTTTTAATTTGGTCTTTATATAACTTGGCCTTTTCATAGGTATCTTTCCAAAATTCATCAAATTTAGTCAATTATATCAACATTTTTTCTACAGCATTGTAAAGTTTATAATCTAATTCTTTTATGCCTATAATGTATCATCCAGTCTTAAAAATCAATCTTTCCTTTTTGTACTTAAAATTTTCTCTAAAATTCTCTTAATACCACTGGACCACTAGTTCTGCAATGATAATAAGTTGCTATCATATATCTAATTCCATATTAAAAAATTAGATATTTAACTCCCGTATTCGAAAAATGGCTACTCCTATCACTGATGATGATTCCAGACACTCCAAATCTAGAAAATATAATATTTAGAATGTTAATTACTATATGAGCATAAGTTTTAGGAGTTGTTAATCCTTCTATCCATTTAGTGACATGATAGCTATCAAAATGTATTGACTTCCTATGTATTGAACAAAAGAACTAATATAGTGAAACCTCAAACATAAAAAATTCAACTTCAAGCATATAATTTAAGGTCATTTCATTTCTTTTTGAAATATTTCCTACCAAGGAATATTCTAAGAATTCAATTAAAATAGCTTATCACCAGGGAAAACATTTTTAATGTCCTTATCATTACCATCAGAATCTCCTTTCTATAATCTAAGCAAATGATCATCTCCCTAATTTTTAGAACCATTTCTTTCCAAAATATCTATATCAAATTCATGTGTAGAAAAAAAATTTACCTAATTAAATGAGGCTTAACATCTTTATTGGTTAATAAGTATTTGATAATAGAATGTTTAATGAAAAAATTTACTTTGGTGCCAATTAAATAAGAATTAAACTTATCAAAGTTAAAATATATAGCTAGAAACTCTTTTAAGTTGTTGTATAATTAATATGAGCATCATTAACACTTCTACTAGCATAGTAAATGGCTTGAAATTTCTTATCAATCCTCTATCTTAAAACCACTCTTATGGTATAGTCACTAGCATTACACATCAATTTAAAATTAGGATACCATTGAGGAGAAATAATGATAGGTGTAACAACTAAGCGCCTTTAGGCTTCCTAAATCCAGCTAAGTAATCAAAGTTAAAATGTATGTCCTTTTCAAGAAAATGGAAAAGCATTTGGTAATTTTTGAACAATCTTTTACGAAATGCATTTAGAATTTAACTTGACCTAAGAAACTCCAAACTCCCTTAATAGAAGTAGGAGGTGGAGAATTCTTAATCACTTGGAACTTTGCCTTGTCAACTTCCATACCCCTCTTAGAGATTTTGTGTTTGAGGACAATGCCTTCCTTTACCATGAACTAACATTTCTCTCAATTAAGCATAAGGACATTTTCCTCACATATTTTCAAAACCAGCTTTAAATGATCTAAGTAAATATCTAACATCATTCCAAAGATATAAAAGTCATCCAAGAAGATCTCAATTCCCTGCTATATTAATTTAGAGAATATCAACATCATTCATCTCTGAAATTTAGTAGGGGTATTGCACAAGCCAAAAGACACATGCCTTGACATAATGATCCTGTAAGGAGTAGTGGAAGTTATTTTAACTTGATCTTGTAGGGTATTCAAAATCTAGTGGTAATTAGAGTACTCATATATGAAATAGTAAAAAGGATGCCCAAGTAATCTATCTAACATTTGGTCAATGCAGGGAAATGGAAAACATCCTTCCTGGTGGCTTTGTTAAGATTTTGATAATCAATATAGATCCTCCAACTCGTCATAGTCTTAGTAGGAAAAAGTTCAATCAACTCTTTTACAACAACAGTTAATCCTCCTTTCCAAGGGATATAGTGAATAAGAAAAACTCAATGACTATCAAAAATAAGATAAATGATACCCACATCCAACCACTTCAAAATTTATTTTTTTACCACTTCTTTCATGGTGATATTCAGTCTCCTCTGTGGATCAACTTTAGGTTGTTAGGCTTGTTCCCATAAAATCTTATGCATACAAGTGAAAGGTCAAATAACTTGAATGCCAATAATTAACTTGCTAAATTCTCTCTTATACAAACTAAGGACTTTAAATTGGTAGAAAGTTCTTTTAGTTCAAACTTTGGTGTTTAAATTATAGATGGGTTCAATGGTTTTCCTAGGGATAATGTGTCTAAGACCTCAAATAATTCTCTATTAATCTAATGGCTTTCACTAATAACAGGAAAAACATCTCCCTCCATCTCGTACAAATTGCCTCGCATAAAACCAAATCTACCTGACTAGCTCCTAGTAATTCCTCCATAACTTCATTTATACAAGAGTCTATAGAATCCACTCTATAAAAATACTCACCCTTGTTCTTATAAAATTTCATTAATTTAAATATATTAAAGGTATCTTCTTGATCATGAAATCTCATGGTTAGCTTTACTTTTTGAACATCAATCATAGCCCTACTAGTAGCAAAGAAAGGTATAACTAGGATAATAGGTGTTTACCTATCTTCCTCCATGCCCAATAATAACAAGAACAATAATAAGTCTTTATCCTACTATGTGGAGTTCCCTACATGAATCCTTTTTCTCCATCGTGTCACATTAAAAGTCAAATTCTCATTTAACTCTAATAAAAATGGTTATTTATAATATTTCTAACTAAGTCTTTTCAATTCTACGTCAACCTCTCTTAAAATAAGCCAAATTTAATACATCTACTCTCCTAACCAAGTCATCAGAAAGGCTAACATTTTATGTGACCAAACCATTTAAGGTGACTCTCCCTAAACTTACCTACCACTGGAGCTACTCCAAGCTTTTCATGTATATGCTTGTTTCCCATTCGATCCTGTTTTGATGTCTTCCTCCATTTCTAAAATAATAAAATTGATAGGAAATATGAACTTATCTACCTTCATTAAAGCATTCTCTATTACCCCTTAGAATAGGTAAATGAATAATCAACTTATTAAAGGGTTACGGTGGTAGGTTATACTTCTTCTAATTTTATTCTCTTAAAAATAGAGAAGGGCATAAGATTGCTACTAATACCTAAATCACAAAGCACTCTTCAAAAAAAAAATGTCTCTTATAGCCATCACAATAGTGAAAGTACTAGGTCCCTTAAGCTTTTAAAGGATTATGTTTTATAGAATATAACTAAATTCTTTAGAAAGAGCTATCGTTTCAAAATCTCATAATTTCTATTTTTTCTTAAATAACTTTATTAAATTTTACATAAGTAGGCATTTTTTCTAGAGCCTCAGCAAAACATATATTATTTGTTAACTTCTTAAAGATCTTTAAAAATCTAGAAAACTATCTAAGTTTTATTTTAATCATCTCTGAGGAAAAAGTTAGTAGTCATCTCTCATCCACCTTCTTAACTATTTTTTTCTCGTTTTAGGTTGAGATGACTTTTCAATACTAACAAGGTCAAATGGGGTTTCCTCAATAATGTAATCTATTATTCTCTTCCTTACTAGCCATCTTATTAAATTCTTTTTAAGTTCTTAGCTAAAAAAACTTTGCATTGTTCCTTGCCCTTTTCTTTTGGATTTACTTCTATGTTACTAGGTAAGGTTCTTAGGCTTCTATTAGTTAAAGATCTAGCTAAGTATCATAATTAGTTTTCTAAATTGGGTTGTATAAAAGAAAAGTCATAATTTTAAAAATCATTTAAATATATTGTAGAAAAATTTGTGATGTGAGTGAGAATGTTATTCAACCAAATAAACCTAGACTAGGATTCAACTAAAAATCAAAATGGCTTAAAGAAACTATATATTCCTAACATCATCAAGAAACTACATCACATGATGATGAGAACCTCAAAATAAGGTTTATAATCAAAAACAGAGAAAATCAAGTCAAGTCACAACTTGATATAATATAGCTCTCACAAGGAATAAAGATATATAGCTCTTCCAATCCCTTCACAAATAATAATAATAATAATAATAATAATAATAATAATAACTAAACAAATGTGTTTGAAAATATATTTTTGTGTATATGAAAGTTCAAACGTGATATGAAGATATGTTTAAGAAAATATGTAATTAAAAAATATTTTTATTTTGCTTCTTGTGGAACCAAAAAATGAGTAATAATTATTAAAAAAAAAGATGGAAATATTATTTTTAATCTTGAGACCAAAAGTCTTACAACGTAAATAAAATATGATGATAAATAGGGTGTAGACTAGATAACCTGGTTTTCACCAAATTAGACATTAAAGGAGATTTTTTTTTGTTTTTATAAAATAATTAGGAAATAATTCAAACTAATGGACTTGAATTTATTAAATTAAATCAAGGTTTAATTTGAAATAATTAGAGGATTAAGATGGCCCCACAAAATTTTGACCAAGCAAGATTCATGGGAGCAAAATTCGACCAATGCATGAATTAAGGGAGTTGAATTTCAATTAGTCAATAGAAGGTGAGCTCAAAGTTTGATGAGGCATAAAATAGATTAATTTATTGAACAAAAAATTTAACTCATAAGGAAATAGAGATAGGGTCGATCACATGCATTAAGAGGTTTCCTAATCTACTTCCTCCATGAATAATTTTGCCAAGCTAAGGGAAGAAAGAAGGGTAGCTAGGTAAATATGCAAGGAGAGTATTCACTTATTAATTGAGATCCAAAAGTTTATTTAATTGAATTAATAAAGCAATTAGTATAGTAATTACGAATATAATAGCTTTCGACTGAAATGCAATGAGCATATAATATTACATGGCCAGTGAGTTATAGTTATATATATATATATATATATATATATATATTCCTTTCTTAAAAAATTTTGCAAAGAATGATTTTTGAATTGTACATCATGATTCATGCTTAAGTATAAAGCATTAAGTGTTATGAAGAGTATATATTACCATGAATGAAGCTAGTTTAAAATCAACATAAAAATAATAAAAGCATAAAATCAATGAAATCAAAATGAAATGGAGGGATGCTACTTTCCAAGCATTTGGCGTAAAATATAAAAATGATCTTCTTGTAAGGGTTCTATCAAAATGTATACTTAACTGCCATTAAATGAGATTCCTTGGGTGTAACTAAAACTGAGCAATCAAATATATAACAAGCATAATATGGATGACTAGCAGTAATGTGTAGAAGTGATCCAAACAAATTAAAATACAATATCTCTAAAGTTCTAAATGCAAAAAAAAAAAAATTACTTTTAAAAAAGACTTATGATGTTTAACATGCGCACAATATTCACAGTCAAAATTAGTTTTAAAATTAAGTTTTGGCAAACCAATTACAATATCTAATTTTCAAATTTTGTCTAATTTGTGCATGATTATGTGATCTAGTGCTCTATGTCATTATCAACTATCATCTATTGTACTTTTAAAATATACTAAATTAAACTCAATAGATAAGCATTCTAAATCAACAAGAAAAATATTCTTAAATCTTTTTGTAAGAAAATAACTTTTTTAGTTATGTTTAAAAACACAATAATACGAATGAAATGAAATAGAAATCCATTATCGCAAAGCTGGCTAATAGACATCAAGCTACATTTTAAACCATAAACAAGAAAAACATTATTTAATATTAGTTACCCACACTTCTAATGTCGATGATTTTTTCCTTTGGCATTATCACTATATACAAGATGTCCACCATCAAGATTCATAAATTTAGCTTTATCCCCTATACTTAGCCTTGAAGATCCACTGTCCCAAGTACCACATACCTTTTTTATTTTGCTATGAAAGCATTCATGCACAAATTAATCATAATTAACTTTTTGACCCCAACTACTTTTGGGTCCACTGTTATGAGAATAAATTGGTGCAGGAATGCATGTTGTAGAAGTTCTAGAAGCAGAAGGTAAATGGGTATAATCAATATAGGATTCATTGGAAACAAAATAAATCATATTTACTTCTAACATTTTTCTTTTTAGATAATCAATCAAAAGAAATATGACCTTTATTACCGTAAGCATTACACTAGATATTAGTTCTAGCATGTGATCTAGTTGCATGAGTTCTATCATGAAAAGAACTTCTATGTTGATTCCTATACATGCTAGTGGAGTGAATATGAGATAATGTCTCTAATCTAGCTTTAAGAATCTTGTTCTCACTTTCAAGTAAACTAACATGTTTTGCATTTTTTAGCAAGTGATAAGTTTTCTTCTTTTAAAATTAAAAAAAATAAAAATTAGTAGGCAAAAAATGGTATTGAGAATCAACTTGCTTATTCAATTTATCTAAAGGCTTATTCTTTTTATTCAATTTTTTTTTAAAGAAACTAATAAATCATTAAATGTATCATCAAGCTCATCATAGGATATTTCATCGCACACCACTTGAGAATCTGAATAGTCTTCTTCATTTGCCATCAGACATAAATTAGCTTCCTCCTTAGAGCTTTCTTCACAATATTCCTCACTTTCTAGATTAACCAAATGCCTACTTCTTATTCAAAGTACTTTTTCTGCTTCCTTTTATCTTGCTCCTTATCTTTATTTTTTATGTTCATGTTTAAGTTCAGGGCATTCATCTATCTTGTTCTTGACTTGTTGCAATTGAAGCAAATAATGGAATCCCTAGAAGATTGTTTTGTACCAAAAGGCTTATAAATTTTAGAGCTTTTATACCTAATATTTTCTTCTTGAAGAGGTTTCAAAATTTTTTTGCTAGTATACATGCTTTTTAAGGTTCCAGTTCATATATTGATGATGAAGACTCATCACTTGATTATTCAACCTGAAGGGCTAGAGTCTTCTTGTTCTCGTTTCTTAAACTTACATCCTTGACATCGCTTTATACAATAACTTATTCATATGCTATCAAAGAGCCAAGTAGTTGATTTAGAGCATAATTAGTCAAATCATTAGTTTTCGAAAATAGCAGTTACTTCAGCATCCCATTATCTAGGAAAATAGTATAAAATTTTGTAAGTAAGTACTTGATTGCTATATATTTTTCCTAGAGAGTGAAGAGATTTAATAATTTTCATGAACCTAGTACATATCAGATATGCATTCAGAAGGTAACTTTGTAAACAATTCATAATCATACACAAGTCTACTGATATGAGAATCTCTAGCTTCAATAGTGCCTCCATAGATAATAAGATATTTATCCCAAATGACTTTAGCTGTAGATAACAAAAAATAATGCATTTAGTCATCATATAATAAAGCACATTGTAAAGGATTGATTTCTTTAGCTTTCAATTCATCTAACTAACACTCAATGTGTGCCCACTCATTAAAAGGTTTATCAACAACCATGCCATTTAGTTCTTTTATATGATATTGGGGTGTAAGTATATTCCATATTGTAGATTCTTGACCGAACAAAAAAGTCCTAATATAGTTCTCCTAATAATCAAATGGAACATTATCAAGAAATGGAAGTCGATGAGTGGATTATCCCTCAGGTAGTGTACCTTTAAGAAAGTTGAATTTCATAGATGTGGCCTAGATCTTATTATAGTGTTTTAATCCATAGAAGAGTCGAGGAATTAATTCCAATTGAGAAACCCTATGGAAACCCAAAATTGGGAGGGGGAGGTGAATTAGGTTTTATATAGAGAGAGCAAAAATTGTATAATTTATTTAATTTTATCATGTAAAAATCATAGTGATGTGAATGAGATAGTCAACTAAATATATTTCAAGAGAGAGTGCATAAGAGAAAAGAACACACAATGATCTTTATGTGGTTTGGCCGCCACTAACATACATCCATGCCTAGTCCAAGCCCATAATATAATTCAACTAAAAACCTAAAAAGGCTATAGTAATCATGTCTTCCTAACACTAGGAAGAGACCAGTTTTGCATGATGGTGAGAACCTCATAGTAAGTTTATAATAAAAAAAATAAAATTAAGTCAAGTCACAACTTGATTCAAGCTAGCTCTCACTAAGAATATAATATATGTAGCTCTTATAATCCCCATCCAAAATAAAGATGAATCAAAACTAAAAAAAATATGTTTTCTCTTTTTTTTTTTATGTATATGTGAGTGCAAAAGTGATATGAATATATTTCTATATGAATTTTACAAAGTTAAAACACAAAAAATATGCTATAATACAATTTTCAGAAGACTAGGTAGTTTAAGTAAATATGTGATATGAAAATATTTTTATTTTCCTTCTTATGGACGAAAAAATGAATGATAATTACAACAAGTCAAACGATTAAAATATATTTCCAATCACAAAATTAAATTGACAAGAGTTTCACAGGGCAAATCAAAACAAGGTGAAAAATAGTATGTTTACAAAATAACATAGTTTTCACCCAATCAACCACCAAGGGAGAATCCTTTTGGTTTTCAATAAAATTAGAAAAAAAAAATTAAACCATTAAAATAATGAGAATGTTATAAAATAGAAATCACATAGATAAATTTAAAGTGAAGATACTAAATAGATGAAAACTAGTTGCAAAAACTAACACTTGAAAAATCAAATCTAGTTAACAACACAACATTTGATTCTATTTTTTTAAGAACTTTTGAAGATCCAAGAGTGCTAGAGAGAGAACGTCCAAGAAAGTAGGAAGGATTTTGAAGAATTTCGGCTACCATTGGTGAAGATGGAAGAGGGTGGTCGGTCATCCTTGGATGACCGAAACACCTTTTCCTTATTATCTACCGCGTGTCCAACTACGTTGGATTCAAAAGGTAGATTTTCATTCAACCGCAGCATCTCCCACAATTCATGTTTTTTGAACTCTCCTCTCGTGATCAGAGAGGGAGGTTTGGTCTCTAAGAAAATGGTTTTGTCGGATACAAGCAAAGGAAAATAAGTTATTTTAGATTTGAAAAGAAAGTCAATTTCACCTATGTCGGTCCTTATCCCTCAAGCAAATGATTTGGAGGCTTCTTCTTCGGGTTGTAAAATTAATAATCTGTTGAAGAATGTTAAGGGTATTCATAATAACATTCTTGGTAATATTGACAGTAAAATTCTAGATTCTTCTTCTGGATTGGATAATTCTAATGTGTAGATTAAAAAACCACATATTAAAATTAAATTGAATGAAGTTCATGATGAAAAGGAAGATGTAAATGTTGTCAAGCTTGATTTGGAGAATGAAAAAGCCAATGTTCAAGTTTTGAGGAATTCATTGGTGGTGAAAATCCATGTTAAGAACTTTGAGTGCGGACAAATCATGAATCTTAAATCAAAAACACAATTCACCATAATAAAGCCAGAGTGCATAAATTGAATGCGTAAGTAAAAAATAAAGAAAGAACGCATCAGATTTATAGTGGTTTGGTCAAACCTTGACCTATGTCCACTCCTCGGAGGCATCCTCCGAGTATTGCACTAACTTGTGTCTCTCCTTTAGCCCCCACAGCTAGGCGGAGAAGCCTTTACAAAACACTCCTTTTCGCTAACGGTGCGGCAGAGAACCGACTCCTTTTGCTTCCTTCTGAAGCAGGCAGAGAACCTAGACCAATTGCTGAAGTAGACCTCCCTAGAACCCCCAAGGACAAGTGATGACGATCGGAGAAGATGACTTGGAACTTTGCTTGGAGCAACCCTTATGATCCCTCTCACATACTCCCCCTCACAAGTTCCTCCCTCTCTCTCCCTCTCCTCTTGGCTCTCTCAGTTCAAGACAATAGCAAAAAATCATTAGACTTGAGAAAATAGAGTCCTTTAAATAGATTTTCTAGAACCGACTTTATCATCCAGGACGATATTCCTATCATCTTTTACGATCAATACAAATTAAGCTCAATCAACCTGGACGAATTAGGACGATTAGAGGATTTTTGTTCATATCGTCTTGTATGATTAGTTCAAATTGAGGAATATCATCCAGACCAACACTTTGAATGGGAGTCTGGACGAAAACAAAATGACTTGATCATCCATGCCAATCTCTTGATCGTCCTAGCCGATTAGTTCAAAATCTACCCAAATCATCCAGAACATCACTCTGAACAGATATTGGTCATTTAGGAGAAATCAAGGTTTTTGAACTGATCATCCTGCCCGATCCTACGATCGTCCAGGCCGATATGATCGTATCAATCAACCTTAATTACTTTCTTTAATCTGCAGATCAATTTAGGAATAATTATATTGCATCGTCCAGGTCGATGTCCTGGATGATAATTAAAAAATAAAGTTACCTAAAGTGATCTTGTGATTGATTCTTTCTGATTTGAGCCTATCATCTAGAACGATACAAAATCATCCAAGACGATATGCTTAATGACGTCTGCTTTAACCAGGATACCCTAATTAGGGTATTTATTTTTGACCGATCGTCCAGGATGATTTTAGGATCATCTTTGAAGATGTGGGAAAAATTAGAAAACTCTAATTTAGATTAAAAAAATCACTCAAGTGTGTGTGCACGGTTACTTAGCATCAGGCACCATAACGATTACAATTCACTTAAGAAAGGGAAAAAAATACATTACAAACTGACTCAGACCTAATCTACCCAATCTTGAGCTGGTTCAAATTGCAGTCTTGATCCTGTGGACCTAAACTTTTAGTAGGCAAATCAGTCGAAGTAAAACAGAAGTATTTGTAATCATCAAAATTCTATTTTTGAAAATATATACGCAACAATCTCCCCCTTTTTTATGATGGAAAACACACAAAGAAGATATCTAAGTAGTTAAAGCACCAGTGTATTAAAAGCAGTGCAATCATAGAAAATATAACATATTCAAATTTTAGAATAGAACAGTACAAGTACAACACACTACTCCCCCTTTTGACATCTTAAAAAGAGGAGAAAAGTAAAACATAATCAAAGTAGAAAACTAAACAATAGAAAAATAGAAACAAACTACAATGAGAAAACTTCATAAAAATAACAACTAGTAAAACGATGGCCCCTGATCATTGGAAGGAGGAGGTGGTGGTGGAGGTGGCTGCTGAAAGTAGCTTGACAGTGTAGCAAACTGTGCACCAAACCAGGCTATATCTTGATCGTGCTGCTGTTGTTGGTGTGTAATATAGGCATCGAAGTGGGCCATGTTCTGGTCTTGCTGCAACTTCTAATGTGTAATGTAGGCATCGAAGCGGGCTAAGTCCTCAGTGTGTTGCTGCTCCTGAGCAGCAACGTACGTGTCAAAATGAGCCTCCCACTGGTCAAAGCGCTCCACTAGCTGTTCCAGTTGAGAGTGCTGGCGGAGCGAAATAGGTGCAGGAATAAATGTGGGAGCCTCCTCCTCCTCGGCCCCCTGAGGTTCCTCATCCCCTAGGTGGAGAGAAGTACGATGAAGGATATTAAAAGAATTGTTGGAGTAGAAGAAAGGCTGAAAATTTGGAGGAGCAGGATATTTGAGGTTATATTTAGATTCTAAGACATAAGCAATGATATGTCCTAGGGATAGATTTGGCTTCCTCCTATGTTATGGGTCACGAATTATGGTCATATATTCAATGTAACGAAAAAGCAAATCAGTAGCATTAAATTCGCGATGGGCTAGAATATAGAAGGTGGTGATCGAAAGAAGAGGTGTAATGTGGATGCGATCACCAGCTTTGGGAATTAGGATGTGTGAAGGTTATGTTGGACGGTACTAGCATCTTTAAGTAAAGAGTTAGTCTCTCCAACATGAAAGTGGGCAGTAGTGTTTCAAAGAAAGTGATTGGCTGGAGCCCAGTCATAATCAGGATTGGAGCAGAGAGTGTGAAGCTTATCTCTTATGGTGGAGAGCTGTAAAAATTATGCATAATCTTGGTATGTGATATCGATAGGGCGTCGATTCACATACGAGCCAAGAGAAGTGAATACATAATTTATTCTAAGGCTCAAAAAAAATTCAAGCATGAGCTCAGAATTGAAGGGGATTGCGAGCATTAGAATAAAACAGAGAGAGGTGTGAGTAAAATGGTCGAGTATCGGATAGGAGAGATAGTTGGGATTGATTGACCAAGACACAATGATGCTGGTCGATTTATAGCGATGATAGACGGCTTGATCATCCGCCTCCATGAAGCGAGGGTCCATGGTTGCCCTCGATGAACTTTCTGAAACTTGATGAGAGGGCTTTCCTCCTGCCATGATTACTAGAAAGCACGAAAATATGAAGTAGGAATCTAAAAGAAGAAGAAAGTGTGAGAAAAAATGGCTGGAGGGCTTTGAATTTAAAGGACCAGCCAGATCATCAAGGACAATCGCAGGATCATCCAGGACAATCTGGTGTAATAATTACGGCTGGATGATTGGTTAAAAAGGCGGTCATATCATTCGGGCCGATCCGATATCATCTGGGACGATTAGACACAGGCGATCATCCTAAGGCGACAATTCGGACGACCGTTGAAAAAGCAGATCGTCCAGGACGATAAGGTGGATCGTCTAGGATAATGATCAATAATGGATCATACTGGCCAAATTTAAAATGTAAAACGCATTGCCACGTGTATCATCCAGGACGAACAGGTGGATCGTCCAGGACGATTCTCCAATAATGGATCATACCGGCCAAATTTAAGGCTTATTAAAAGTATGTCTACGTGTATCGTCGAAGACAAACAGTGGATTGTACGGGACGATTACCATTACAGAAAACATCGTCTATGATGCAAAAGAGTAGTTTAAGACGATCACAGAGGATTGAATCAGATATTGATTAGATTGTCCAAGACGATAAGAAATCGTCCAGGACGATGAAGAGCAGAAGGGTTAGAACATTCAGCATATCCTTATTTTTGAGAGAATTGAGCCAATTGTCCGGGACAATGTGACAAAAAGTGGAAAATAGAGGATGGATGGAGATGATCAGAGAAGGCCCAAAAAACACTAAAATCAACTAAAAATGATAAGAATAAAATACAAAAAAGACATAAAAACTATCAAAAACATGGATTTTTTTTTATTTTGAAATCAAGACATTAATATGACATAGTCTCCATGTGCTTAATTTTAAAATTTTGTAAAGATCAATGAGTTAACATTGCCAAAATCTGAAAAATAGTTAGAACTACCGATCCTGTTAACCTTAACTTGATCTTCTTCAGGGTAAACCGTCTTCTGAAAACAAAAAATCTAAATCAGAAAAGCCAATTGGTTTAGAAAAAGAGATCCATTCAAAAACTTGTTTCCAGAAAAATATTTTATAGAATAATGTATCAAAGTAATTAGTTACAATAAGAAATTCGGAATTAAGTCTTTGAAAAATATCAAGTGACATATGAAGTCTTCTAAGATTTAAAAAATTTTAAAAGGAGAAGAAGCTTGCTTTTGGTGGGCTTATTTTATGCCTCTTGTCAATTTGATTGGCGCTTTGCGCATCTTTTGATTCTTGATATACTTTGTATATATATATTTTTTAATTTGACATCATTGCACAACTTTTATTTTTTGGGTGTCATCCAATTTTTCTCAAGTGCATTCAATTCAACTTTAAACCTCGAGTTAGCACTTTCTAAAGTAGCATTATCAACTCTCAAATTGTGCTCCCTCTGTTCAGATTTATCAATGTGTGTCTTAAAATCAGATTCAAATGAGGTGTAGGTACTTTTAATGAATCATGTTCAATAACCAATTCAGAGTGTTTTTTATTCAATTCATCAAACTCATCAAAAAAAGACATGTGATTGCTATCAATTTGGAGGTGATCTTTACTCAAAATTTCATACTCTTTTTATAAATTCAAAAACTTCACTTTCAAACTAGCATGAGTTTTCTTAAGTTTTCTATATGATGCATGAATTTTCTCAGAAATTTTAAGTAATTGATCATAAGTTGGTTCACATACCTCTTCTTGGTCACTTTGACCAAGATGATCATCAGCCATTAAGCACAGGTTTGTTGTCTCCTCTTCAGCTTCAGTCACAGAGGAGTCTGATGCAGAGTTTACCCAAAACTCCTTTTAGACTCGATTCTTATCCTTCCTGAACTTAGGTTTCTCCTCACACTTTTCTTTTCTTGAGTGATCCTTAAGTGTAGGACAATCAGCTTTGACATGCCCAGGCTTCCTGCATTCAAAACAAACAATATCAGAAGAACCTTTAAAATTTTTGCTATCTTTACCTATTTTCCAACTCTGATGATGCTTGTGGCTTTTTCTTAGAATGTTTTAGAATTTCCTAGTGATGAAGGAAACATCATAACTTTCAGACCATGAAGAATTTGTACTTGTTTCATTGGCCTTCAGTGCTATAGTTTTCTCCTTCTTTTTCTCACCTGCATCTAGACTTCTTTAATTCACTCCTTGCTCATAAGCAATGAGTGATCCAAGTAAGTTATCAATCAAATAAGTATTCAAATCTTTAGATTTAGTAATTACAATAATCTTAGCATCAAAGGAAGAATGTAAACATCTCAAAATTTTATTAATCTTCTTAAAATTTGTGAGTTCTCTTCCTAAAGCATGCAATGATATAACAATCTGAGTAAATCTCATATACATATCAAAAATTGATTCATGATATTTCATATGAAAAGGTTCATAATCATGAAAATAAAAAATTAAATCTAGATTGTTTGACTTCTTTAGTTCCTTCATAAGTAATACACAATTTATATCAAATCTCTTTACCAGCTATGCAAGTTGAAACAAGCATGTAGTCTTCAGATTTTAAAGCACAAATAAAATAGTTCAAACATTTTGCATTAACTTGTGCTAAATCCCTATCATCAAGAGTCAATTCAAAAAAAGGAAGTGGAACATTAAAACCATTAAGTTTACCAGTCAAAGGTGTATAACCATCCTTAACGAGCATCCACATGCGATAGTCAATCGATTGCAAAAATATAAGCATACGAGTTTTCCAAAAATCAAATAGAACATTATCAAACAAAGGTGGTCGAGTAATAGAATATCCTTCCGTAGTATTATAATTACCAAAATTAGCCATGGATCAAAATTCAAAAGCTTTCAAAAACTTGTTTTTATGAATCCCGCTCTGATACCACTTAAAAGTTTGTTAGAGATGTTAAGCCCTTATGAACTAGTCCCGAGGCTAACCAAGAGGGGGGGGGGTGAATTGGTATTTTAAAAACTTTTCAAAAAAATCATGAATCTTAAATCAAAAACACAATTCACCACAATAAAACCAGAGTGCGGAAATTAAATGCGTAAGCAAAAAACAAAGAAAGAACACCCCAGAATTATAGTGGTTCGGTCAAACCTTGACCTATATCCACTCCTCGAAGGCACCCTCCAAGTATTGCACTAACTTTTGTCTCTCCTTTAGCCCCCACAGCTAGGCGGAGAAGCCCTTACAAAACACTCTTTTTCACCAACCCCGGTGTGGCAGAGAACCGACTCCTTTTGCTTCCTCCTGAAGAAGGAAGAGAACCTAGACCAATTATTGAAGTAGATCTCCCTAGAACCCCCAAGGACTAGGGACAACGATTGGAGAAGATGAGTTGGAACCTTGCTTGGAGCAACCTTTATGATCCCTCTCACAAACTCCCCCTCACAATTTCCTCCCTCTCTCTCCCTCTCCTCTTGGCTCTCTCAGGTCAAGACAGAAGCAAAAGATCATTAGACTTGAGAAAACACGAGTCCTTTAAAAAGCTTTTTAAGAACCGACTTTATCATCCAGGATGATACTCCTATCATCCTGTACGATCAGTACAAATTAAGCTCAATCAGCTTGAACGACTTAGGATGATTAGAGGATTTTTGTTCATATCGTATGGGATGATATTATATCGTCATGTACGATTTGTTCAAATTGAGGAATATCCTTTAGACCATCGCTCTGAATGGGAGTCTGGACAAAAATAAAATGACTTGATCATCTAGGCTAATCTCTTAATCATCCTGGTCGATTAGTTTAAAATATGCCCAAATCATCCAGAACATCGCTCTGAACAGACATTGGTTGTCCAGGAGAAATCAAGGTTTTTAAACTGATCGTCCTAGCCAATTCTGTGATTGTCAGGCCGATATGATCGTATCAATCAACCTTAATTATTTTCCTTAATCTGCAGAGCAATTTAAGCATAATTGTACTACATCGTCGAGGCCGTTGTCCTAGATAATAATTAAAAAATAAAGTTACCTAAATTGATCTGGCAGTTGATTCTTTCTGATTTGAGCCAATCATCTTGGATGATATAAAATGGTCTAGAACGATATGCTTAATGATGGCTACCTTAACCAGGATGCCCTAATTAGGATTTTTATTTTTGACCGATCGTCCAGGATGATTTTGGGATCGTCCCGGACGATGTGAGAAAAGGGACGATGTGAGCAAAATAAAAAAAACTCTAATTTAGATAGAAAAAATCACTCAAGTGTGTGTGTGCAGGGTTACTTAGCATTAGGCACCATAACGATTACAATTGACTCAAGAAAGGGAAAAAAATACATTACAAACTGACTTAGACCTAATCTACCCAATCTTGAGCTGGTTCAAATTGCAGTCTTGATCCTGTGGACCTAAAATGTTAGTAGGCAAAGTAGTCAAAGTAAAACAGAAGTGTTTGCAATCATCAAAATTCTATTTCTAAAAATAGATGCGAAACATTATATTGAATTAAGGAGACAATGGATTAAATTTGAAGGGTTTCATATAACCTCACTTGTATTAGATTGGCTTCTATGTTCTTTTCAGTCACATGAAGCAATGGAGGAAGATCTTAATGGATGTCCTTAGTTCATTGGGGCCTTCATCATTGGTGTAGACAGATGGTCGCCTAACTTCAATCCTATTTCCATGGATGGGATTTATTCTCCCATTTTGGTTCGTCTACCTCATTTGCCTCTTCATTGTTGGGATGAAACCAATATTACTAGAATTGTTTCTAGAATCGGGACTCCTTTATTATTGGATGGCAATATATTTAGATGGGGAAGAAGGGAATTCACTAGATCTTGCATTCGAATTAAGTTGAATTCTAAGCTCCCTTGTGGTACTTTGATTGAAGGTCTTAATCGTAGATTTTATCTAAAATTTGAATATGAAAACCTATCATCTCTTTGTTTCAAATGCGAAAGAATTGGACATAAAGATTTTGTTTGTCCAAATACTCATAATCGGATTATGGTTGACAAAGAATTTCCTAAAAGTTCATCTCAAATTGATGATAATTCCTATGGGCCTTGGATGCATGTGATGTTCAAGAACAAAAAAAAGGCAAAAGATTTATTCTGATAATTCTATTTTCAAGGATTATGCAGTTAAAACGATTTCGGGTAGAAGTTCTGTAGTAGATCACAACTCTGGTCTTGGTTTTTCCAATAAACATAGTGTGTTAACTTTTGATAAAAATGATAATGTGGAAGCTGATTTTATCAAAGTTATTGATAAAATAGACTGTGATAATAGTTTAATTAAGGATGTTGATTGTCATATTGACCAGATTCAGGAAGAAAATCTGATTGATGGGTCTTCAATTATCAATTGCTGAATTGATTTAGAAAGCTTAATTATTGATCAAGCCATCCTAGTTTCTGAGTCCGTTCAGAATACAAATTTTGAATTCAAAGATGCTAGAATTATGGATGAAGTTAAGGAAGCTGTTTGTGCTGCAGCAAAGTTAGTTGCTGATCCATTGGGAGCTCATAAATCGAAATTTGAATTCAAATTTTTGCATATACAAGAGGTTGAAGAGGATGCAATTATTGCTGAAACTGATTTTGTTGTTGAACAGAATCCTTCAGCCATTCCCGTTAAAACTTTAAATGATATGGCAGAATTAAGTGAAAATTATCATGAGAATTTACCAGAATTTGTTTCACCTCCTTCCTAGGTGAACTTGAATTTTAAAAAGACGACAATAGTGAAAGGGATAACATAAACTATTAAGACGGATCATTCTTCTGGTTCTAAACATAAACTTTTTAAGGAGCTTCAATCCTTGGGACCGGTGGATAGCTTTCCTAGAAGGAGAATGGTAGATCCAACTTCAAAGAAGTTTGTGAGGGGTTATTCCCCTTTAGCTTATTAATGATATCTTACTCTTACATGGGAAAGTACAACATGGTGGTTCTTGGAAGATACTTGATGCTGGAATTCATGATCAAAGAGTATCTTAGATTAGTAGATTTGGTTTACGGGCTCATGTTTTGGAAGAGGAATCAGAGAAATCTACTGGAAGTTCTCATATATGATTATCAGATATTGGTGGACATTTGTAATTATTTTCAATGTTCTTTTTTTAGTTTCCTTTTTTTTCTTTTATCTTTATATTTGTTTTCTAAATTTATTCTAACTGTTTATGGGATCGATATTAGGTCTTATTTTTTAACTGGTTGGGAACTCTGGGATACTAATCAACATTATAGTTTGTTTTATTTATTTGGTATCCCCTCCACCCAAAGGGTTTTTAAATGGGAAATAGTAGGGTCTCATTTCAATTGTGATAGTTTTAGTTTAACAAATATGCTTTCAATAAGGTTTCTTTCCCTGTTGGATCAAGGAACCCTTAGTTTTTTATTTTTGTTCTAGATTGTAATAGATTGTTCTTCTTTTTCCTTATAATGCAATTTTCCATTCTCTAAAAAAAACATGTGATTATGCAAGATATTTTTGGATTTTTGTAAAAGAAAATATTGGAGATGAGTGATTACACAAAAAAATGCAATATAAAGTTCTTTCTAAATTTGATCCAATGATAAGCAACATTTATGCAAGAGTACCAAAGTTCTTGAACCAAGTATACTGCAACAATTTCAAATGATTTTCTCCAAGTAATCTAAAAAATAAAAGTGATTTAATCCCCCCAAAAAATAAAATAAATGAAGTATATGACCATTAAGTTGCTATAGAACCAAGAGGAGAATAATTGGGTAGCTTTTGGTGTACTCCAAGAGAAGATGAAAGGAATTTTCCAAGAGGATGAGAGAGCGTGCATGAACATGTCTTTGCCCACAATCAATGAATAAGGATAAAATAAAATTGCTTTAGTCTAATGAATTAAAAATAATTGGAAAGAAAATTAATTAATAAATAATTCAAATTTATGGCCTCTATTTTATAAAATTAAGTCAGGGTTTAATTTGAATTAATTAGGGGATCAAGAGAGCGCCATAAAATTTTTTCCAAGTAACATTCATGGGAGAAAAATTTTGCCAAGGCATGAATCAAGGATTGATGGTGGAAAATAGATCAATTTATTGAATAAAAAACTCAACTTATAAGGGAATAGAGATAGGGGCTAGCCACATGTTATAGGAAGTTTCCTAATCCACTTCCTTTAGAAAGAATTTTGCCAAGCCAAGGGAAGAAGGAAGGGTAGCTAGGAAACTATGCTAAGAGTGGATTAATTTATTAATTAAACTCTAAAATATTAATTAATTGAATTATTAAACTAATTATCATAAATAAAGTGCAAATATAAAGGTTTGTGAATTATATGGAGTGAGTATACAATATCATAGTCAGGGAGTTATATATGAAAAGTGAGTTATATACGGAAAGTTTCCTTTCTATTTTTGAAATTTTACAAGGAATGTTTTTTAAATTGTTCATCATGATGCATGTTAGAGTATAAATCATCAAGTGGAATGAAGTTACACATCAATCATAAAATTTACCATAAATTGAATACAAAGCACAAGTGAGCAATTGAGCATATATTGCCATGAATGAAGCAAGTTTCATATCAAGATAAAAATGAAGTTGCTAATGTTTGATAATTTGAATGAATTGTACATGAATTCATTTTATTTGTGAGAAAAGTTTTTTTGATTAAGTCATTGTAAGTGTTTACATAGATATTAATACCCCAAACCCCATCTTCACACTAGCTTAAGAAGCTTCTTTGAAGATTTTGCTCAACCACCTATGAAGACCTAAAACACAAAAATGAAGACATTAGACACATTATACATGTACTTATTATCATCAAATTCCAATAGGCCTACTCCAAGGCTCAGGGGGCTAACAATTGATTCACCGTTCGTCATATTGTTTATATGATCTAATTGTCTCTAACTGATATGCTAGGTGATTTAGCAATGTGATGTTTCATCTAGCATTATAGTGATTTCTGGATAACACCTCAGTGCTAAGCTCTTAAGGAAATATTCTAAGGCCCTCCACTATGACCATGAAGTGGTATTACTATAGTTGTGTTTAAAGATAAGGTGTTGTGGCACTATTTCTATGGCATTGTAACACTACTTTAATTTTTAGTTTTTTCTTACATATTTCTTGCACCAAAATGTAAGGATTAAAAGAATAAATATCATAATATATACAATTTAGATTTATTAATTTTTCTCTAATTAGATTCAATTACACCTTCATCAAGGATGTATATCATACTATATTTTGAACTTGTGCAACAATCTAAATGAAGTAAGAAGGAATTAAAATTAGCATTGCATAATCAACAGGTTTAGATCTAATCGATACAAACATGAATCTAAACTAAAATAAGCTTAAAGAGAAATTTTAGCTATACATTGTAATAAAAATAAAAAAAGTAAACTTCATTTCAAATTGAAATCACAAGTATAAAATAAAATTAATGATAAAACCAATATGTATTTACAAACACAGTTACACCCTAATTCCACTTCCCTTAGATTATTAACCCCCCCCCCCCCCCCCCCCCCCCTCCCCAAGACTTGAAGTAATATTGAACATACAAAAGTAAAATATGTGATACCCCCAAAAAAATTTGATCATACTATTTAAGCCTCATAACTAACACTAGTAGTGTTTTTGTACTAGTGGTAGTACTGCAGTGCAAATTTTTTTTGAATTAATGATGCGGCTTTGATTTTCTTGTCAACCATGGCACTCTAATTGAATTGACATGTCACTTCCTAATTTCAGAAGAATTAACTTCTACATTGTGCTATTGTGACAATTTAGAAATGCAACACCAAGATCAGATCAATGACATTGATGGTGATCATACACTATGGCACCTAAAGGGCACTATGGCATTGCTCGATTGCATGGTGTGGTGCATTGCTATCTGTTTTAAGCTAATTTTTTGGCTTGAAAGTCTTAGTGCTCTAGAGCTTGACATTATGATTTTGGGCACTTTTCTTCAATTTTTCATCTACTTATATAATTTTTCTTTCATAAATCAACAAGTGAAGAAAATTTGAAACAAATTTTTATATTATAAAATATAACTAAATTTTCTCTAATGGTTAGTAAACATGATTTATATGGAGGTTTTTGTAATAAACCCTCATGATGGAAATAAGCACTTAATATTTTTTTTAGCTCCTTTTTCTATTCATAAGTAATAAATGTTATATATAAGTATAATGAAGTTTGTAAGTAATAAAATGTAAGTGATCGCCAACATACATAGGAAAAATACTTAATTTTAATGTTGTGATCTCTTTCCTAATTTTCTATTACTCTTTTCTTTTTGCACCTGACAGATAGCTTACTCTCCCTTAGAATAATAAGTTTCCTCCCAAATTACTTTGATCCTTTTTAAAACTTCTTAGAAAATATACAGCTTCCAAAGTAGACCTACTCATCATGAGTCCAAATTAATTTTAATAAATATTAGTATCACATCAAAACATACTTAATTACTATCTTCCATAATTTAATTTATGAAACATTAACTTAATTTATCTATAATTCACACACTCTTGTAAATTGCCTTTATTCTTAAAATAGGAACTAACACACACATCTTCTTCTTTCATATATTTTTGGTCTTCAAAATAATAATTAAAACTTTAGTGCACCAAAAAATTCCTTGATCTCCTAAGCATTTCCATAACTCTATTAGAATATATCATCAAGTCCCACTACTTTTCCATACTTCATTTTTTTTAAACCTCTCCAACTTTGATTTTACTAATACAATGATAAAAATAAAAATATCTATTTTCATTTAGGGTGAAGTAAATTGCATTCTCAAAATATTTATTTAATATCACTAGAAATTTTTTTCCCATGCAACATTAGCTTTCTCATGAATAATCTAAATCTTGGGATCTTAAATCTTACTCTTAATTATATTTTTATTACGCCCCATCTAATCTTAAGAGAACATTTTACACCCTTTCATCTTAACACCTAAAGTGATGTCTGTTACATAAACTTTCACTCAAAATGTATTTACAATCTTTGCAATCTAAATGATCTATTTTTTGTATAAGAAAATAATCAATCTAATTTTCACTATGTCCGCTTTATAAATTATGAGATACTCTCCTCTTTTCATGAATAAGATATTAGCAATTATAAAATCATAAAGTATAGCATAATCTAATACAATCCTACCACCATCATTAGTTACTTTAAACCCAAATCAATCATGAATGCTTTTAAAATCTTCTACCATTCTACCAACATATTTATTAAATGTCCTCCAATAAAAATTGTTTCTTTGAGAGTTATCCATGTTAATAATTATTTTAAGTCATTCCAAAATTTTAACTTTGAATACTTATCTAAAGCTGAAAGTTCAATGGAGGGTATTAAGCCTTGTTGAACTATCCTTAAGCACACTTAGAGTGGGGTGAATTGGTTATTCAAAATTCTTTAACACAATATTTTTGACATTTTCAAAAGCTTAAATTAAATAATTTAATCACTCGATCTGAAAGCTAAAAAAAATAACAACAATCACAATGATGATGACTTGATGAAATCAATCTGACATCAACCCCAATATTTTCAACATGCATTTTTCATGAAAATAAACTGAAGGAAATTAAAGTGTTGAAAATTTAATGTGGAAGTAAAATAAGAACAAGCACACCAAAATTTTATAATGGCTCAGTTAAATAATGACCTAGGTCCACTCCTTGGAGCCCTACAGTCCTAGTATTACACGAACTCTTAGTTTCTTTCCTCTAGCCCCCACAACAAGGCAAAGAAGCCCTAACAAGAATAACTTCCACTAACCTGGTGCAGTGGAGAACTGGAATCATTTTCACCCTGCATAAGGCAACAAACATGGAAGCTTTTTCACCCTCCCAATGAAGGCAAAGTACCTTGTAATCCCTTTCACCCTCCTCGAGAAGGCACTTATAATATTTATAATCATAGCATCAACAAAAATCTTTAAAGTTATAATTCAATTTCAAATTCTTTTAATTTCTACAACATTATCCTTCATAGTCTTACTTATTATCACATCTACACCATTTATAATATGTCTCTTGAATGAATATGGAAGTTTAAATCCTAAACTATCAAGCTCCTTAGCCTTTTCTCCAACAAATTTAGTTTTCGTAATATTTAGATTATTTATTTTCATATGAATTATAATACCTAATAAATTTATTAATTTTTTCTGTAAGAGAACCAATATTCTAGGTTTCTATCCCAATTCTAATTTTATGGACTAGCTTTTTTGGCCAAATTCATCTAGTGGAATGGCCTTTGCATAGTTTTGACTATATTCAAACCATACATTGCATCACTTTTGAGGAACATCCTAGTATTATGCAATCTTTTTCATTAATTTATAAAGAAATACAGGATTTAATATTCATTTACATCCATTTCATATATCATTAAATTCTAATACATATTTCTTTGTATTATTTATAAGGTTGAAAGAGTCAAAGACCAAAACAACTTGGATATAGCAAATTCACTACATTTCAATTGCCTCTATTTCATCCAAATGGAGGTATTATGAGTGGAATCCATAGGAAAAGTTCTATGAGGTAACATCCATAAATTTAGAGAGACCTACATCATCAAGCTATTGCTTTACATGTATAATGACCCATGCCTTTAAATGTGAATTCAAATGAACCATAAGTTAATTATATTTAATAGAACCCATTCATGCAAAACATCTAAGAAACCATAAGATTAAGAAAACTTGAATAAATCGTTCATACTCATATTGAATTGCTTAATAAGTTAAAATCAAGATACATCAAATTAAAATTATCAAATTAAGACAAGCGAGTGAATATAAAGTCATTCTTACTCAATTTTAAAAAATTTCTCCGAATACAAACTTTGAATAAAATTTAAAGAAAACACAATCATTGTAATGGAATGAAAATTAAATTTAAGCCAATCGCATTAAAACCAAATTATCTTCAAGAAAATATTTTATTTATTTTATTTTATTTATCAAAATAGCAAAACCAAAATTTTATTATTACAAAAATATTCATTGTGGCTTCAAACTAAATCTCTGACAACTTTTCAAAATAATGCATATAACAGAAATATTACAAAAAATAAAACTAAAGTATGCAAAATGTTAATTAGATTTATAGTGGTTTGATCATTTGACCTATGTCTACTCCCTGAGCCTCAATTTAGGAATTTGACTACCATGATCTTTCTAATCCTAGTAAAACGGAGAAGCCACTCTACTTCACAGGTAATGGAGGAAACTTTATAAACATTTCTTTTCTCAAGATGCTTCTCTCCTTCATAGGAAATGGAAACACTCGACACCACTTCTCTCTTCAATAAACTGATTCTCCCTAGCCTCTTTCTAGATCCATAAAGCCCAATTCAAGTCCAACATGGAGACAAACTAGAGCCCTTCTCCAAGAGCTTTTACAAATAATAATAATAATACACAACTCTCCTTGGCCTATTGGTTGAGAGCTTAGGCTTCCAACTAAGAGGTCCAAGGTTCGAGTCTTTGTGTATGCGTTGTGTGTGTGAGTTTGCCTTAAATGGCCTAAATGTCCCAAAAAAAAATAATAATAATAATAATAATAAAATATTAGAGAATTTAAGGATTAAAATTTGATTAGATAGCCATGGTGAATCTCTCGCCTCACACTTTTAGTCCTCTAAAAGAATCTTATAAATCTCTCTAATCTCTCTCCCAAAAACCTTAGAACACTAAAGCTCTAAAAAATACTCAAGAACTCAATAGTGTTGCAATCTAGGATCTTGAGCTTGTGATTTTAATAATAACAAACATTATTGATTAAATTTTCATTTCTCCTAAGATTTGCATTGTGTATTCATTTATGTGTGAACTAACATTTTAGGTATATCATACATAACAGAAGATCATTCAAGGCTCAAGATTGGGTAAAATAGGATGTGTTGAAAGAGTCGGTACTTTTTGATTTCCTTAATTTTAAATTTCTTGAGTCTATGCCTTGTAAGGTGTGTTCTAATTTGATGACAACACACACACATTGGGGAGAAAAAATAAGTGTTGTAAGTTTTAGCTTGTGCTATCCTTCACTTTTTTTTGTTTTATTTTGTTAAGGGAGGCATCTTTTTTATGCTTCTTCCTAGATTGAACTCACTATATACTTTATTTAATGAAAATTCATAATTTTATCAAAAAATTAATAAATTATTAAAATTTAATTTACATTAAAGATATGAAATAAATTGCGTCCAAGCCTAAATCAAGAGATCCTTAAAGAAAAAATAAAAGCTTCATCAAAAACTTTAAAAATAAAGAGTAATTTAAAATTAAAGTAAATGTAACAAATACAACAACAACAACAACAACAACATCAAGCCTTTATCCCACTACGTGGGGTCGGCTACATGAATCCTTTTTCTCCATTGTGTTCTATTAAAAGTCAAATTCTCATTTAAACCTAATAAAGAAAGGTCATTCCTAATATTTTCTAACCAAGTCTTTTTAGGTCTACCCCTACCTTTCTTAACATAAGTCAAATCTAATACCTCTACTCTCCTAACCGGGTCATCGAAAGGCCGTCGTTTTATGTGACCAAACCATCTAAGGCGACTCTCTCTAATTTTATCTTCTACTGGAGCTACTCCAACCTTTTCACGTATATGCTCATTTCGTATCCTATCTCTAAGGGTAAAGCCACTCATCCAAATGTAACAAACATATTATTAAAATAAATTCCCAAATTATTTGAATCTCTTGTAATCATCATTAGAGGTCACCTTTGACTTCTATTGATGATTTCAAGTGGTTTGGAATTGATTTGGATCAAAAATAAAAAATAGCCTTATTACTTGAATTTTAATTCAATTAATTACAGTAATTTTGTAAAAATCATAAATAAATATAAATTAAAAAAAAAACATAAAGTAATTTCCTTTCAACTTCTAATTACTTCTAGAATGTGTTAAAAACTTGAGAAGATTATAATTTTCTTCACAAAAAGTTGTTAGGTTTTGGCTATTTGTTCAAACTCATTTAGGCTAAGTTCAAATTATTTATTTTTGGTAAAGTCAACCCACCTATCTCTTTAGTATTTGAATCCTATCCTACTTGTCATTTTGAATAGGTCCAATTGATTAAAACTATAGTGAACGCAAATTCATTCTCACATTATGAAGAAAATAGAATGCAAAATAAAATTTCTCTTTTTCAATGGAAATATTTAAAAAATAATAATTGTATTAGTTTGATGCATAAACTCATTTAATAATAAATCTTGTATTTCTTTATAAATTACTAATGCCCTATCAATCTTATATTTCATAGAAAATCAAAACCATATAAATTAATAATAAATCTTGCATTTCTACTCTAGGCGAGAATGTAAGTACAAAAATTTCAAGCATTCTCTTAAACTCTTTAGAGGTTCCAAGATTTAAGTCTCAAGATTTATTTTAAACAAAATAAATTTAATTTAATGTATTTAAATTTCTAAATAGCATACAAGAGTATTGTGAATTTAAACTTAGTTTCTATAAGTTCTTTTAGAGGAATATAATATATTAATGCTTTTCAAGATTTTAGTGTATATATCAAAAACAAATTAAGTGGGTAACATGCGCGCTAAAAACACATATGTATGCACTAACTAGATAATTTGTTTATCCTTCACTTATTCCCACATAAGTCATAATGAGGTTGTCCCATATTTCCTTGATTATGCTTAATGTTGAAATTCTATATAATCATTAGGTAATAATGTATAGTATAAAGTATTACAAACCTTGGCATTTAACTCATCAGGATCCCTATCCATAATGGCTTCTACTTTAAAAGGTCTTTCAATTTTAATTCTATTAGATTCAATTGTTGGTGTATGATATTAGTAAGAAAGCATATGCCACATGTGTGAGTCTTGACATCTAAGAAATATAATTATCTTATTTTTCTAATAATCAATTGGAACATTATCAAGAGGTGTTAGTGGTGTATGTATAGATTATCTTTTAAATAATGTGCACTTAAGAAAATTATATTATAAGGCATGAATTGTTCTACTCAAGGATAGTAAACCAAAAAAGAATGGTCGATGTAGCTACATATAGAGATAAGTGCAATGAGAATATGATTAGGTTTCTTTTAATATAAAAATAGTGAAGGCCAGCTAAATATACAAGTATACATAACAATTAAGAAATAAAGTGATAGAGAAGGATGTCGATACCTTGAGGAAGCATTTTATTTAATTGTAATTAAACTATTATTATCTAATATAGATGCACGATTTATCCTACTTAATAAAAAACAATTGTTTTTTTAGTTTTTGTCACTTAATGGAGACTTGCAAGAAAAATAGATACCAATTTAAATAATATGTTTTGGACTAATGAATGCAAAACAATATAGATTTTATAGTGAGACTCTTAATTTTAGATAAGGATCAAATCATCTACATTCCTGGATTTTTATTGAGCTTATATGGGTAAAAAAGGAGGTTTATGGCTTTCCTACTATTATAATATCTCCAGACCTAGAAGGTTTAACATCCTATATCTAGGTATACCAACATTCTATTTCAATACTCCTATTTGTTATAATATTTCTCCATCAAGGAAATATATCACTCTAGATATTAACTATTATAATGGCCATTGTATCCATTAAATTAAGAATGGGAGATATTGAAAACATCCATAAACTAATTCAAGGCATAAGAGTCAACGTTAGTACTTACTTTGCATTTGCATCATTAGCTCAAATCTTAGAGATTTAGCCAGAAATGGATAACACAAAAGCAAACTCATTTTCAATTATATATATATATATATATATATATAAGAGAATTATTAAAGATAAATGTCATCCAAAAGGATCAATTAATGTTCTACATAGAATTGCTTACACAATATAGGCTAATATCTCCAAATGAAAGTATCTTGTATTTCCTTAGCCTCCTTGAGATTTTACTCTAAGGGAAAACTAAATAAAGACACTCAAAAGTATAAGACTCTATTGATAAATGATAGAACTCTCTAGCAAAAGAATTGAAAATTTATTTATAAAAAGCACATAAATGGCCTAAGGAGTCACAACTCTTGAAGTATTGGCACCACAACTGTAAAAGTTGAACTTCCGCCTAGGTGCTATTGAGTTCCAATGTGGTGTTGTGCTGACCTGGCACAGTTAATGGTAGAACAAACTTATCTTTTAGCTGAGTCGGCACAGGTCCTCATTTTTTCAACTACTCCTCCATGGTGCTAAAAAATTCAGTACTACAACACTTGATAGTGCAATCTGGTACTGCAACATTATGAAGCTTGGTGCTCTGGCCTATAATTTCCTAAGACTAAAGTGCTATGGTGCTAATTTCTGGTGCACTGATGCTGTAATGCACTGTGACACTAACCATGGCTCCACTAAATTATTATTTTTTATGAAATTCTAAAGCGGCCAGAGCCACAAATTCTAAATTAGATGCTAGGATGTTGTAGATGGAAACACTATGGTGTGGAATTAGTGGGTGTTATGGTTCTCATTTAATAACACTTATGAATTTTTTCCTTCTCATGAATATTTGTTACACAAACACAACTAAAATAATGTTTTATTAAATTTTAACATAAAAAATAGTACACAATTTACACTTAACAAATTTTTTCCAGCTTAAACTCTTGTTTATCCTAAAGTAATGGTGAAATCACCTATTGATTAACTTGATAACTAAAATAAAAATTGATAATTTAAAATTTCAAAAATATATGATAATATATCTCAATCTAGAAGTATATTAGAATGATCAAATTTATAATTCAAATTTGAAAGTTCATAATAAATATCTCAATCAATAAACCTTGTTATTTCTTGTATTAAACCTATCTACAATAAGTGTAGGTGTAAAATTGACTTTTGATTTAAAAAATGAAAAATATATTACTTAGGGATTAGTTATACTTATAGTTAAATTATAAGTTTATTAGTGCATAATCATATATATTATTTCACTTACTTTGTCCTATTTGATTTAAGTATTAGGATGCTTTTGGACTTTAGCTTCAATAGATACCAATTTCTGAAAGAACTCATTTATTTCCTTTTTCAATGTCCCTCTAATGATTTTTTATTTTTTTGTACTTGTGGAGAACATATTTAATGATTTGAATATAAGTTTCGCTTTCATCTTCCCGCAACCCTAATTGATTTAATGTAAGGATTTAATAAAATCACTAATTCCATATTTAAGTTTACTATGATCTTCCTAATTTAAACTACCTGCTTTTTTTTCTAAACTCATTTTCTCATCTTCAAGTTAGTAGTTAGTGCATTAGTGTATAGTTTCTAAATTCAAAATAATTCTAATACTTAGGTGGTCTATGTTATTTAATTATTATGCTTTCCAAATTATGAATTATTATACATTATTTATTTAAACTATCATCTAGGATTTAATTATTATCTTAATTTTATAAATTTTATTATTTTTTTTTTTTTTGGAAAAATAAGCAATCAAAGTACAAACACTATATAGAGGATAATTTTTAATAGATAAGCATTAGTAAAATATAACCAAATATAAATAAAACAGAAACAACAAATTGCACAAGAATAAATAAAAATTGAATATAAAATAAACATGCATTTTTATTGAATGATAAAAGCTCAAAGGCACTATAACACAACTACTAAGAACAAACACTAGATAACCAGTGCATGAATAATTATTCCCTTAATCCATTTCCTTCCAAGATCCATAGGATATATTCTCACTAAGTAATAGTAATAGCTCTTATAGCCATAATGCATCATCACTAAGATAATATTACAATCATAACATCATGAGGACCTCCCCCAAACCATAAGCCTAGAGCAATAGGGAAATTTAGTTGATCTGGATTCTCCACAAAGGGTGAACATCCCCACTAAATCCTCATTAAATTTAGCTATGTAGTAGTAATGCTTTTCCTACATACCCAAGTAAAGAGCTTGCCGTTGCCTATTTTCCTCACAGAACATAGTCACACCCTCCATCTATTCCCTCAGCTTGGCTAGCTGCTTAACTAAAGATTTAGGAGTCTTAGAACACCTCTTACTTCTACTGATGGGCCTATTATCAGTCTGGTATCACTAGGTCCTTCCTACTCCTCTTTTAAAGATCTCAAATTTTCTTTAGGTGAGGACTAAAATGGGGAAAATTTGTTCTTTACTAGGATATCTCCTCACACCAACATTAACACATAAAGCATAAATAAGAGAAGGATGCCCCAAGCCCACCGAAGTAGTGTCCCTGATGTTATAGTTTAAAAAGGAGTAAATAAGCTTTCCCACATCTATATTATAAAGAAAATGAATAGAAAAATTGAGCAAAGCGCGGACTTTAGTTACTTCAATAATATCTTTTCTTTGCAAATGATGAGAAGAAATAAAATAACGTCAAGCTTTGGAATGTTGAGTTAAGCAAGATGCATAAAAATTATTATTTTGTCCTCCCTCTTCTTCCACACAACCCTACTATGAGACTTGTATAGAACCCTTAGCAAGTCATCATGATTTATAGGGGCTAGATTAAAAGGAGTACATTCATTAAGCTTAATTCTCTTAGCTATATAGAGAATTAATAATTATAGGGTCAAATGGTATCCACTTAACTTTAACATATCACCTATTCTCCGTTGCCTCCTTCACATTTACAAAAATATCTCTTATCACATTAACTATAGTAGCATGGGGTTCCTCACACAAAACTCCTAGCCTTGGTTCACTATTAATTACATCACCGTCTAGCCTAGGTTTAGAAAGCCTTACTAAGGGGTTAACTACTTGTTTACCACTAATGCCGCAAACCTTTGCTCACCCTCTCCAGCGATGAATCTAATCTTTTTATAGGAGGATGAAGCACACTTCTTATTGCCAAATGTTTTTTAGTTCTTTGCTCAAATAGATCAAGCAAGGAAAATGTAGAAAATTTTAGAGAAATGAGAGAATAAATATAGTAAAAATTTTTAATAGCATTGCAGCGCTTAAAAGAACAACGCTATGGTGCTTAAAAATAGAGAAAATTATAGATTCAAACATACCGACACTACAGTGGTAAATGGCACACATTTTTGTGGTGCAAACCTTGGAAAGTGAAGTGCCAGTTTTTTATGGAGAAAACACACTAGCTCTTGACACGCATAAGCATTATGGCACTAATAAAGGCCACTGTCATGGTTCTTTAACTAACTTAATAATTATTTCGACCTAATGCCATGGAGCTATCAATAGCACTGCGGTGGTCAATAAAGTATCATAATGAAAAATGTTATAAATATATGAATTATTGTTTGCACTGCCACCAGTAGTGTTAAAATAACAAACCGAACACTAGAACACTTAATAGTATAGTGTTGAGGCACAAGGTATGGCATAATGGCACCGCGACATTCAAAAGTGGTCTCCACTATGCTCTTTTTCTTTCTCCTTTGGATTATATTCAATATTGTTGGGCAAAGTTCCAAGAGGTATACTGCTAAAAAAAATTATAATATGTCCTGACTTTTAATTGAATCATCCTAACTTTGCAATTGGGTTCCTAACTAAATAACCACCTCTTCCAAAGGTGATTTTCTCTCTCTAAACTTATTCTTTTGGTGAAAACCTAGGGGACGCTAAGGTCTAGGATTTACTCTAGGTTGTTGAGGATTATTTTAATTTTCTCCTAGATTAAATAGACTTGCATACCACTAATTAATACTGCTAATATTATTATTTAACCAACTAAAATTATGGTTGTTCTTCCAACCTGGATTATATATAATGGAATAAAGATTACTTTATATTTCAATCAAATTCACATTCTCAATCCCTGGTGTATTGCAATCATCAATAGAATTTAAATAATGCTCTTTCAATTTCATAGATGATCTTGATCCAGAATAAACTCCAATAGTACCTAACTTTTAAGAAATTATAGCTACCTAAGTAGTTAAAATTGATAATTCATCTAATTCAATAAACACCTCTCTTAGGATACACCCTATTAGAAGGTCACTAAAAATTATTTATAGCTATTTCCTAAATTAAATCATAGGTTTCTTCAAATGGCTTATACATCGAAGATCCTCCGGCTGTTGTATTTATAATCAGCCTATGGGATTCTACCAATCCATTATATAAACTCTAAATAACCAACCAATTAGGTAAAGCATTATGAGGGCATTTCCTAAGTATTTTCTTAAACTCTCCCAACTTTCATAAATTTACTCTCCTTAAAATTGCTCAAAAGATGTGATATCATTCCTAAGCTTAGCAATTTTTGAATGAGGGAAATACTTAGCTAAGAATTTATATGATAACTCATTCCAAGTGATTATAAAGCCTATCAGCAAGGAATTCAATCACATCTTAGCTTTATCCCTTAAAAAAATGGGAACAATTGAAGTCTAATGTCATCATTACAAACAGCATTATATTTGAAAGTTGTGGAGATTTCTAAGAAGCAAGCTAAATGAGGTTGGGAACCTCAATAGAAGTTCCCTCAAACTAAAAATTTTGAATCATCTAAATTATGTCATTTTTTTAATTCAAAGATATATGTCGGATAGTTAGTCTATAAATGGATTATGTCTACTACATGATTAAAATACTCTCTAAGCGGTCAAGAATGGTCCTAATCTTTTACTAGTTTAGACATCTCTAAAATATTTTTATTTTTTAAATTTTTATAGGGTTGTTTATTTATTAGAATAAAAAATAATATCTCCTTATTAAATCTACTAAGCATGCAACAAAATAAAGAACAATAAACTAAATAATAAAGAAAATAAATCTTTTTTTATCGTTTTCAAAATTTTAACAAAAAAAAAAGAAAAAATGAAGATATAGGATATAAGTACGTCTAAATATGCAACTAGTTCAACAATATAATTTAAAATTACAATATATATGTTACTTCCCCAGTAACAATACCAAAAACTTGGTGAGGGCTGCGGTCAACATGAGCTACACATAGAGCTAGGGTGCAGCATGAATATATTTAGGTTTCCTTTGATATGAAAATAATGAAAGCCCAATAGAAATGCAAGTATATGTGTCGATTAAGTAATAAAGTTATAGAGAAGAGTGTTTATCCCATGAGAAATATTATTCATAATTGCAATTAAACAACTGTTATCTAATATAAAAGTTTGATTTATCCAATTAAATAAAAAAAAAGTTATTTTTTAGCTTTTTTTCAGTTGATGGAGACTTGATAGAGAAATAGATACTAACAACAACATCAAGCATTTGTCCAACTAAGTGGGTTAGGCTACATGAATCCTTTTTTGCCATTGTTTCCAGTTAAAAGTCAAATTCTCATTTAAATTTAATAAAGAAATATCATTTCTAATATTTTTTAATCAAGTCTTTTTAGGTCTACCTCTACCTTTCTTAATATAAGGCAAATCTAATACCTCAACTTTCATAATCAGGTCATCGGAAGGCCTCCATTTAATGTGACCAGATCATCTAAGGCGATACTCTCTAATCTTATCTTCCAATATAGCTACTCCAACCATTTTACGTATATGCTCATTTTGTATCCTATCTCTAAGGGTCAAGCCACTCACCCACCTAAGCCTCATCATCTCTGCAACACTTAACTTAGTATTATACTTCTCTTTTAATGGCCGACATTCGGCACCATAAATCATTGCAGGTCTCACCACCATCTTATAGAATCTTTCCTTAAGTTTGAGGGAGACTTTTCTATCACACAATAAGCCCATTGCATTCTTCCACTTCAACCATCCAACTTGAATTCTGCTAATAATATCCACATCAATTTCACCATCACTCTGAACAATAGATCCAAGATATCTAAAATGTGTACTCTTATTAATGACTTGATCGCCCAAAGTCACAATCCCATCACTAGGTCTATTGCTTCTAAAATTACACTCCATATATTCAGTTTTAGATTTACTCAAGCGAAAACCTTTAGACTCTAAAATTGACCACCATAATTCGAGTTTACCTTCAACTCCCTCTCTAGTCTTATCAACAAGAAGAATATCATCAGCAAAAAGCATACACAGGGGTACATCCTCTTACAAATGTTTAGTGAGAACATCCATGACTAAAGCAAAAAAGATATGGACTTAAAGCTGATTAATGATGTAATCCAACCGAAATAGGAAAATACTTGGTCAAACCACCTTATGTTTGAATACAAGTAATAGCTCCTGCATACATATCTTTAATGATTTGAATATAAGTATTATTAACTCCTTTATTTTCAAGAGCTCTCTATAGAACTTCTCTTGGAACATTATCATATGATTTTTCTAAATCAATAGATATCATATGTAGATCCTCATTATTCTCTTTATATTTCTCCATCAAACCTCTCAATTAATGTATGGCTTCCATAGTAGACCTACCCAACATGAATCCAAATTGATTTTGAGAAACATTAGTATCACGTCGCAACCTATGCTCCATAACTTGCTCCCATAGTTTTAAAGTATGACACATTAACTTAATTCCTCTATAATTTGCACCTCCTGTGCATAACCTTTACTCTTAAAAATAGGAATTAACACACTCATTCTCCACTGATCTGGCATCTTTTTAGTCTTCATAATAATACTAAAAAGTTTAGTAAGCCAAGAAATTCCTTCATCTCATAAGCATTTCCACATCTCTATTGGAATATTATCAGGTCTAACAGCTTTTCCACACTTTATTTTTTTTAAAGCCTCTCTAACTTTGGTTTTACTTATGCGCCAATAAAAACAAAAATCTTTATTTTCAATTAGGGTGATAAAGCCAATAAAGTCAATCATATTTTTACGTTCTTCATTAAAAAGTTTAGCAAAATATCTCATCCACCTTTATTGAATATCATCTTCTAAGAAAATTACTTCTTGATCTTCATCCTAAATACACTTCACTTGAATTAAATCCTTACTACTCCTATCTCTTTGTTTGGCTAACTTATACATATATCTTTATCTAATCTATAATATAAATCATTAAAAGCTAAGCTCTTTGCATCGTAAATAGCTTTCTTAGATTCCTTACGAGCCTCTTTATAGTTTCCCAATTATCATAATTTATACATCTAAACTCATTTTTATATCAAATCTTCTTAGTTTTTATCTTTTCTTGCACATTTAGATTCCACCACCAACTATTTTTACTCTTAGGATCTTTTCCCTTTGAAATAACATAGATATTAATATAAATAAAATATTTTTAACTAATCAATGCAAGACAACTTAGTTTTTTTAATGAGACTCTTAATTGTAGATATGGATTAAACCATATGCATCACTAGATCTCTATCAAGCTTTTAGGGATAAAAAGGGAGGTTTATGACCATCCTACTATTATAATATCTTCGTAGAACCTAGAAGGTTTAGCATCTTATGTCTAGATATGCAAAAATTCTATTTCTTAACTCCTACTTATTCCAATATTTATCCGTCGAGGTAATATATCATACTAAATATTAACCATCCACATGATCATTATATGCATTAAATTAAAAATGAGTGAAATTACAAAAAATATTTTAACTAAATTAGGGAAAAAAGTGTCTACATTCACTACAGGAAAACAGCTCATTTCCGATAAAATTTCTGGAGGAAATAAATTCGACGGAAATTCCTAGGGAATTTTTTTTTTTTCAATTTTTTTAAATTTCCGGCGTAGTTTATATTCGCCGGAAATATTTCCGGCGCATTTTTCGCCGGAAATTTTTCCGGCGAAAAGTTTTACGCTGATAGCACTTTTTCGACGCGCGTTGAACCGGCGTAAATATTTTTGTCGGAAATCCTAATTTCCGGCGGATTTTGGCCATTTTCCGACGAAAAATGTACGCCGGAAATTGCGGTTTTTCCTGTAGTTATTAGTATCTACTGTGTGTTTATATTGTTAACCCAAAACTCAGAGATTTAGCCAATCGTAGATAACATGAAAAAGTAAACTCATGTCCATTTCATTCATATCAGAAAAAGATATAGGAGAATTAATAAATATAAATGTCATCCTAAATGATCAATTAATGTTCCCCGCACTCCTTCCTTCAGCATAGAATTTCTTACAAAATGCAAGATAATATATCCAAATGAAAGTTTTTTGTACTTCCTTAGCATACCATAGACTTTACTCTAAGGAAGAACTAAATGAAGACACTCAAAATTGTAGGATTCCATTAAAAAATGATTGAACTTTGTAACAACAAAATTGAAAAATGATTTATAACAAATGTAAAAATGGCCTCAGGCACTACGGCGCTCGAAGCATTAGCGTTGTGGCGGTATAAGATGAACTAGCACTTCAATGTTGTTGTCCTTGCTTCGCTGCATCGTTGCAATGATCTTTCATAACTAATGGTTAAACATATGTGTCTTCTACCACAGCGCTGTAAAAATTCAATGAAGTGGCTATTGAAAGTGTAACGCTACAGCATCATGAAGCTTTGAGCTCCAGCATTCAATTTCCCGAGACTGGTGTCTTATAGTACTGCCTTTTAGCTCAGCGGCATTGTGATGCATTCCTAAGCTAACCTTGGCTCTACAACGACACTCATTTTTTCTTAAATACTAGATCGACCAGCACCGCAATGTCTGAATTAGACACTCGGATGTTGTAGATGGCAACGATGAAGCATGGAATTAGTTGGGGTTGCGACGTTCGTTCAATTCTTTTGATTTTTTTCCTACTCCTAAATATATCCAATTCAATACAAAAAAAAATAATACATTTTCACTGAATTTTAACACAACAAATAGCACAAAATTTACACTTAACAAAAATCAAAATAGTTGAAATCGAAAATAAATATTTTTAAGAGAAAAACGCATATATGTGATCATTCAATAAAAAATATTGCAAGCCAAAATCAATTTGAAATTGAGTAAAAAAAAGCATAAATTTTCAAAAAATAGAGAATTTATGGCACCAAATGTTTTTTTGGTAATTTTAGGTGACTCTCTTCTTAGTGATCACCGCAACACCATGCTAAGGGCACATAAGTACAACAAAATCTATTTCTAACATAGATCAATTTTGAGAGTAATTAACTCTTCTTAAAAAGAAAATTATTGTCTCATAATGGGGCAAAAAAAATCTTTCCAACACTGATTCAAATCATCCAAATAGATAATCAACCTTATTTTAAGGAAAACAATAGAGCTTTTGTTACAAGGACTAACAACAGCAGACAACTCATATTTAATCCTTTCAAATGAAGACAAACAACCACTTTTTAGAGGAACATCAAAGCACTGCTACAGGAATTGCAATACTCTGAGTGAGTTTTCTCCTTACCTGGAGGGGTAATATACCATTGAAAGAATCACAAAACTCTTGGAAGTTGTTTATGGAAGAAGATTTTATTTCAATTTTATTTTGAACTTTATTGTAATTTGATTTTTATGTTTTTTATATTTTTTTCTCTTGTATAATGGAAGGCAACCAATGATCATGTGTAGGTTGTGCTCTTGGACATGCTATGCCTTTATTATGTTAGTTTCTTTGGTGTCATGGCTTGTGGGCTGACTTGGACTTGACCCTGGCTCCTTGGGTATGGCTTGGTTGTTTCGGGTTTGGCTGTCTTAGTTGTTGGCTGCTAAATTATTGTTTCCTTTATTCAGCTCATTTATGCTTCCCGGGTTAATTTCCCCTGTGTTTGCCTTTTCATTTCCTCTGCCTATCTCGGTTCTTTTCCCCTGGCGCTTTTTATGTCCCGTGTCCCTCTTCGTGGTCTGCTCCAGGCTATAGACTTTTGGTCTTTTGCCTCCCGCTTTCTTATTGGCTATAAATAGGGGCTATTTTGTGGCATTTGGGAGGAGATTTTGGTGAGTGAGAACAACTAAAAACCTAAGGGTTTCTTCTTGGGTAGCTTACGAGCTATATCCACTTTCTCTTCTCCACTCTTTGATTTCGTCTCGGGCTTCTTAGCAACTTCATCTCTCCACAAGTTTCCACCCCACTTGTATCTTTATTCTTAAGATTTTGAAGGTGTTGTTAGCTGGTTTAGTAGCATTTTTCAGAGGAGTTTTGTGGTCGACGTTGGCCCAAAAGTGTTGTGGTAGACCTCTAGTTTGCATGTCCTTGAGCACTAATCATTTTACCTACTATTTCAATGCATGTGAGATGACCACTAGCGGGTTATTTTGAGGGTAAATTTTTTTTATTTTTAGTTTTCATTTATTGTCTAACTTTTGTTTGTTTTAAAGTTTGTTTCGTGTTGGCTTATAAATTATGAATTGAGACAAGTTCTTCTTGCCTTAGTGTTCTCCTTTGGTTTTTTTAATCTATTTGTCTACATTAAGTTTGGTATCAGAGCCTAGGTTAGCATATCCTAGGTTAGTGTGTGAGTTTTTCTCTTGAAATAAAATAGCTAATCAAAACAACCAAGGGGATTGGCAACAAATGATGCAACAATTAGCTGACTTACAACAACAAATAAATAATATGGCTAACACCCTTGCAAACTTAAATGACAACAATGTGAATGCTTAAAACTCTGAGAGTGAAGATGAAATTCCTAGGAATCAAACTAGACGTCATAGGAATTGGGATCATGGGATAAAAATTGACGTTCGTGACTTTCAAGGTAAGTTACAAGTTGAAAAATTCATCGAATGGATAGAAAAAATGGACCAATTTTTTGAATGGAAAGAAATCCCATATATTATAAAAGTTAAATTTGGTAGTCTAAAACTCACAGGTCATGCTTTAACTTGGTGGAAGAATCTTCAAAACAATAGGTTAAGAAGAGGGAAAGATAAAATTCAAGCATGGGATAGGATGAAAAAAAATGAGGGGAAAGTTTTTGCCTTATGATCGCTCGCGCACTTTATTTCAAGAATTTAATAATCTTTATCAAGGAAATCAATTAGTTGATGAGTACACTGAAATCTTTTATAAACTTAAATCTCAAAATGATCTAGATGAATATGATACGAACTATCACAAGATACATTAATGGGTTGAAATGGGCAATTCAAGATCAATTAAGCTTACATCATGTAATCAAAATCGATGAAGCTTATCAAATGGCCTTAAAATTTGAAAAGCAACAACAAAGAAGTAATAACAAGGCACCTAAAATTTTTAAGCATCGACAAACCGGTGGGATGAAAATCCAATCTTCAAAACCTTTTACTAGAACATCTAATGTATGGGGTGTCAATTTCGAGTAACGGGTCGAGTTTGGGTCGAACCCAGAACTGACTCGGGTTCAAACGAGTCGACCCTAACCCTACCCGGGTAGGTAAACGGTTGGAAATGCGAACCCAGACCCGACCCAGCAGGTTGTCGGGTTGACCCGACCTAAAAATTTCGGGTTGTGTTCGGGTCTGGTTTTTGTGTCATGTCAAATATTGACACCCCTAATCTAATGTGTGAACAAAAACATTTGAAACTCAAACCATAGATAAAAAAAGAGATTAATGGGACCCAAACTGACTGAACCACCCAAACTTATTGGACCATGTTATAAATGCGGATTATACGGATATCTTTCAGCTGCTTGTAGAAAAAATAACCCTCCTAAGAATAATTACATTGAGAAGGATGTGGAATTAGAAGAAGAAGAAGAGGAAAATGAAAGTGAACAATAAAATGAGAGTGAGATAGAAAGAGTTGACATAGAAGGCGACCAAGGAGACTAATTCTTAGTAATCGAAAGAATCCTAACTATTAAAGTTGATAATGGAGATAAATGGCTTAGGAGAAATATCTTCTAAATTACTTGCACTGTTGAAGGAAAACTCTATATTTTGATGATTGATAGTGATAGTTCAAAAAATTTTGTCTCACAATTGATGGTAGATAAACATAGGCTAAAATCAAAACACTTGTTAAAACTCATAAAATCTCTTAGTTCAAAAAAGGAGGTGAAGTTCGTATCCCAAAATAATACACTGTTAACCTCTCAATTAGAAGTTCTTATAAAGATCAAGTTGTTTGTGACATCATGCCTCTTGAGCTCTGTTATATTTTATTGGGTCGTATCTGGCAATTTGATCATAAAACAACTCATAATGGGGAAAAGAACACATACACTCTCACTCAAAATAATAAGGATTTCACTTTGTATCCTCCAAAGCACATTCCTGACCCACCTGCCAAGAATACCGAAACAACAAAAGCAAACATTCCTGAATTACTCCTTAACATGAATGAGCTAAAATAGTCTAAAATAGCATATCTGGTGTTTGGAAAAGAGTTTGAACACGCCTCTAAAATTCCCATAGATATACAACCATTGATTGACAAGTTTTCTGACATAACCCCTCAAGAACTGCCAAAATATTTACCCATAATGAGAGATATCCAACACCACAATGACTTAATCCTTAGAGCAACATTACCCAATTTTCCTCATTACCGAATGAGTCCTACTAAATATGAGAAACTACATAAGCAAGTAATTGAAGTTTTAGGTAAGGGTTTAATCAAAGAAAGCCTGAGTCCATGCGATGTTCCTGCTTTACTTACGCCTAAAAAGGATGGAATTTGGAGAATATGTGTGGATAGCCGTGCGTAAATAAGATAACCATCAAATATAGGTTTCCAATACCTAGGCTCGATGATCTATTGTATATGCTTAGTAGTGCAAAAATCTTTTCTAAAATTGATTTGCGAAGTGGATATCATCAAGTTATGATTAGACTTGGTGTTGATTGGAAGACAGCATTCAAAACAAAGGAAGGTCTGTATGAATGGCTAGTCAGGCCTTTTGGGTTATCTAATGCTCCTAGTACATTTATGAGAATGATGAACCATGTCTTAAGACCTTTCATTAGAAAATTTGTGGTTATATATTTTGATGATATCTTAATTTATAGCACTCATCCTACTGAGCATCTTAAACATGTGAAACAAATCTTACAAACTTTAAGAGAGTAAAAATTGTACATCAATATGAAGAAATGCTCTTTCATGACTCCAAGTTTGACCTTTTTATGATATATTGTGTCTGTTGAATGAATTACGTTTGACCATGTTAAGCTTAAAGCAATCCAAAGCTGGCCAACCCCAAAGAGTATCAGCAAGGTTAGAGGATTTTATGGTCTAGCATCTTTTTATCGTAGGTTCATGAAAACGTTTTGCACTTTAATTACACCTATCATCGACTATTTGAAAAAAAAATTAAATGGACACTTGAAGATGAGTAAGCATTTTCATTAATCAAAAAAAAAAAGAGTCAAGCTCCCATTCTTAGTTTACGAGATTTTGATAAAATCTTTGAACTTGATTGTGATGTCTCATATATTTGTATAGGAATTGTGCTTAGCCATGAAGGTAAACCCATTGCATATTTTAGTGAAAAATTAAATGATTCTCAGTCTAGATATTCAACTTATGAGTTAGAATTTTATGCAATCGTCCAAGCTTTAAAATTTTAGAGATGCTATCTTACTCAGAGAGAGTTTGTTTTAAACATTGATCATGAAGCTTTGCAATTTTTAGGTTCTCAAAAGAATTTAAACAAAAAACATGCTAAGTGGACTTCTTTTCTATAAGAATATTCCTTTCATATCAAACATAAAACTGGAGTATTAATTAAAGTGGACGATGCTTTAAGTAAATGAGCTCATCTTATGGTAACTCTGTACCCAACCATAACTTTCTTTCATTTCTTAAAAGATTCTTATGCCAATTATCCAGACTTTAATGATATTTGGGAACCCTCTCTCACATTGGGGACTGATCAATATGCCCAGTTTATCATTTAACAAGGCTTTTTGTTTAAAGGTACTAGACACTGTATCACAAAAAATTCTTTACAAGAACAACTTGTGCAAGAACTTCATAGCAGGGGTCTAGGTGGACATTTTGGTCAAGGGAAAACTATTGCTTTAGTTGAGAAGAAATATTACTGTCCCCACATGAGGAAGAAAATCACTAAACTTGTAAAATATGTCAATATACCCCCTTCTGCTTCCAAATAAACCCTGAGGAGATATCTCTATGGATTTTATTTTAGGGCTGCCTGTTTCTGCACAAAAATTTGATTCTGTGTTTATTATTGTTAACCAATTTAGTGAGATGTCACATTTCATTCCATATAAAAAAACTTTTGATGCTTCACATGTAGCTGATCTATTTTTTAAAGAAATTATGCGTCTTCATGGCATACCCTGAACATTCACATTTGATAGGGACACTAAATTCTTAAGCCATTTTTGGAGAATACTATGGGCTAAGTTGGGAACTACTCTTCAATTTAGTAGTGCTTATCACCCTCAAACTGATGGACAAATTGAAGTTGTCAACTAAAGTTTAGGGAATTTACTTAGATGTCTTGTTGGTGAAAAACCTTCCCAATGTGATTTCATTCTCCCCCAAACTGAGTTTGCCGATAATAATTCTGTTAATTTATCCACTGGAAAAAACCCTTTTGAAATTATTTATGATCAGTCCATTCCTCACATTTTGGATAGAACTTGTTTACCCTTACCTAACAAAATCAGTGTTGAAGCCACATATACTGTTGATCACATTAAATCAATCCAACAGCAAGTCCTCGAAAAGCTCCGCATGGCAAATGTCAAATACAAATCTACTAATGACAAACACTAGAGAGAGTATTATTTTAAAGAAGATGACTTGGTTATGGCTTATTTTTGTCGTTTGCATTTTCATGTTGGTACTTTTGGAAGGCTAAGCCGGAAGAAATTTGGACCTTTTTGTATGCTGCAAAAATTGGGAATGAATGCCTATCTTTTGGCTCTTCCAACCTCAGTTAGAACTTCTCTTGTATTTAATGTTGTTGACCTTACTTTGTATGAAGGAAATCCAGCTGAGTATGTAGATGTAGAGATTTTACCAATTACCAGTTTCGTTCATGGTAAGGATGATCAGATTAAAGATGTTTTGGTTATCAAAACTACCAAGACCAGACATGGAGAGGACAAATAATTCTTGGTTAAATGAATCGGTCGTCCGTTTACTCATTGTACCTGGATGGATGCAGTGGAGCTAAAGAATCGTCATCCTGATCTCTATTAAAGAGTTGTTGAAGCATTCTCATCAGGAGATGAGATTCTCCCACTAGGGGGGAATTTTATTATAATTTGAATTTTATGTTTTTTTATATTTTTTCTACCCTATAATGGAAGGCAACTAATGATCGTGTGTAGGTTGTGCTCTTGGACATGCTATGCCTTTTGTGTGCTAGCTTCTTTGTTGCCATGGCTTGTGGGCTAACTTGGACTTGACCCTAGCTCCTTGGGTATAGCTTGGTTTTTTCAGGTTTGGTTGTTCTGGTTGCTAGCTGCATAATTCCTGTTGCCTTTATTCAACTCATTTCTACTGCCCGGGTTCATTTCCCATGTGTTTGCCTCTTCTTTTTCTCTGCCTGTCCCGGTTCTTTCCCCCTAGCATTGTCCGTGTCACGTGTGCCTCTTCGCGTTCTGCTCTAGGTGCTTGACTTTTAGTCTTTTGCCTCCCCCTTTCTTATTGGCTTAATGGGCGGCTGTTTTGGTTGTTTAGCTCCCTTTCTTCTCCAATAAATACGGGCTATTTATGGCATTTGCGAGGAGAAATTGGAGATTGGAAATAACTAAAACCCTGAGGGTTTCTTCTTCGATAGCTTGTGAGTTATATCCACTTTCTCTTCTCCTCTCTTTGATTTTGTATCGGGCTTCTTATCTACTTCTTCTCTACACAAGTTTCCACCCCACTTATATCTTTCTTCTCAAGCTTTTGAAGGTGTTGTTGGCCAATTTGGTAGCATTTGCCGGTGGAGTTTTGTGGTGGACGTTGGCCCAAAGTTGCTGCGGTGGACCACTGATTTGCATGTCTTTGTGCACTAATCATTTTACCTACTATTTCGATGCATGTGAGGTGACCACTAGCTGGTTATTTTGAGGGTAGTTTCTTTTTTTTTTTTAGTTTTCATTTATTGTCAAACTATCATTTGCTTTAAGGTTTGTTTGGTTTTGACTTATTAAATTATGATTTGAGATAAGTTCTTCTTGCCTTAGTGTTCTCATTTGATTTTTTTTAATCTATTTGTCTGCACAACTTTTCCAAAATTTAGGCGACACTAAGGTCAAGTTGAAGAATTTCAAACTTTTTATGTTTTATTGGAAAAAAACTATTTAAAATATATAAGGTGCCTCAAATGCATGGTATGCACCTACCACCCTTAGGTTGTGGCACCAACTATTGATTAGCCGAGTTTCCACATCCACATATGACCTAAATTTTGACCCAAAAGGCTTTTACTAATATTTTTGGGGTCAAGAAGATCAAATCTTAATATTTTTTACTCAATTTTAGAACTTTTGAATTCTAATGGAGCCACTACAACTAATTTTGAAGAGTTTGGGTGGTTAATATTTTAAGTATATCTTGTTCCAATTGGTAGCTAACTTTAAGTATGTGTGAAATTATAATTAAAATTTGGTCAAATAATGTTTAACTAGGACTCAAACTCAAATATGAATCAGACTTGGACAATACACACTTATGTATTATTGAAAATTTTCATTCAAATGTCTAAAAAGATGTTTAAATTCAAAAGATATTGAATTGAATGACATAACTTAATAACTCCTAAAGCTATCAATAGCTAGCATGATCCATAACTCGGAGTGACACAAATGCATAGTGAAGGCTTAAAATATATGAAAATGACTCAATATCACCTCACTATACTTAACATCACTCACTATTTATAAATCTCAAATAAAACATAGTGTGGTATAGTTAAATAAAATCTAGAGTCCGACATAATGATGAATATTATGAGTATGATACTCCATATTAGCACTCTCTTGCTTTAAGCAATTTTATTATGACAAAATGGGTATCGTGTCTCTCACAAAGCATTTTCATGCTAATTGTGATATTACCTCCAAAATCATTTAGGAATTCTTAAAAGATACATGAGATCTCAATCGTTAAGTTGGTATGGACATTTTTGTGGATGAACTTCTCATAAATATGTTTTGGGACTTATGTTTTGATATAAAAGCAAAGGCTATTATTATAGTAGCATAGGTGTTGACGTGCTACAAATATAAAGTCAAGGGAACCTTAACATCTATTGGAAGCTCACTATAGATGTTTATATTAACTACAATAAATAGAAGTGAAGATAACAAGTTGATTAGGATATCAAACTTTTTTCATTCATGAAAATTATTCATAAGATCTACACAATATTTTATGATCAATAGTCTTGAAGAAATCTATTCAAAGAGTGATGATGACACCATGAAATGTCTCATTCTGACTCAAATGCACTTGGCCATTCATGTACCACTAGAATTTTAACAGAAGCCTTACTTGTCATCTTTCTAACACTCTCCCGCAATGGTTACCTATTACCTTATTATAAAGAGGCATATTACGAATACTAGGGGTGTCAATTCGGGTCAGCGGGTCGGGTTCGGGTCGAACCCAAAACTGACCCGGCACTGTTCGGGTCAACCCTAACCCGACCCGTTTTTAAAAACGGGTCAGGTTTCCTGACCCGAACCCGACCCGATTCGGGTCCGGGTCAACCCGACCCGACATGAATGACCCGAATTTGATCTAAAATTGCTAATTTTTGGTCAAAATCGGGTCAAAAACGGGTCGACCTCGGGTTTACGGGTCAAATATGAGTTTTCGTGTCACTTTCGAGTCAATTTCGGGTTGCTGGGTCAACCCGAACCCGACCCGATTTTTAAAACGAGTTGATTTGTTCAACCCGAACCCGACCCGATTCGGGTTCGGGTTGACCCGAACCCAGATTTTTCCAAGTCGGGTTCGGGTCGTGTCAAAATTTGACATCCCTAACGAATACGTGAGAAAGGGAAAGGGTCATATTGATCAAACAATCTTAGATTAATGCCACTGGATCTGAAACATGTATACAAGAGGACAGAAGGCATTTGTAAGCCCTTAAATAAAATCTCGGACATTTCCTAAAAAAAAAATCACTCTCGCACAATGGATCACATTTAAATTTTTAAAATCCCCCTTATTTATTAAATACGACTCCCTAAATTAAAGTGTAAACCCCTGCATGTGCTCCGACAAACCTATTAAAGTTACAAACACAAATATTTGAGAATATTGCACATGGTCAAATGTTATAACCCGCGTGTGCTTCAATCATCATATCTGAATCTCAAATCTAATGATTCAAGAATGTTTTGCGGGCCAAATATTAAGTCTCATCCTCTTCCTTTAAAGGGCTGGAGTTGACATTACTTAAATTACAATATGCCCCTCAAATACCTGCATGGGCCACGACGTTGTATTATGAAAACTTACGCAACATCTAGGGATGCTGTGCGGGTCAATAAGTGAAGTCAAGTACAAACTTGATCCTTTGTCGGCAAGTTATTAGAGTCAAAAAGATTCAATCCACAAATGCAAATACCCATAAAAACACAAGTGACTTTAAAGTCACCCCGATGATGGTCGCGCTGATAAAAAATTTCAACCGGAGGAGTCAAATCTTAAATTAAACCAAAGCCCAAATTCTAGAAATAAAATATATCACCTAAAAAAAACTTAAAACTAAAACACATCCACCTCCCACAATCATTTATCGAGGGTGGTAAATTTGAAATGAACATGTTTATTTGAAAGTGTAAAATTTGTCACTTATGACCTTGCATCTTAGGAGCTTCATGTAGTCCTCAATTCAGAGGTCCAAAATCATGGCATATGAATTAAGTTTAATCTCACTTTGATTTTTTTTAATTGTCCAAGCACTTGTTGACCTCTAAGAACCAGAACAAAAAATTAAAAAAGGGAAGTAAATCATTACATTCCTCATCCCATATCGTGCGTAAAATCTGCCTAATACACCGCATTAGCAGTCTCCCCATGCCTTGTAGCACCGAACTGTCGCTTCGCCATGATCTCCCGCTAGCTTTGATTATGCCTCTATATTCTTTAATAAAATGACAGCCAAAGGGCTCTCTAGGTTACTTCTTTTGCCTCCATATGAAAGCCACAAACCCCTACTCACCTTCTGATCTTCCTTCACTACCGAAGCCATCTGCAAATTCTGATCCCTACAAGGCTGAACTGAGCTTCTCTCCAACCCACATTAACTTCTAAGGACCATAACAAAAAAATAAAAAAGGGAAGTAAATCATTGCATAGCTTAGCCCATACCCTGCATAAAATCTACCGAACACGCTGCATTAGCAGTCGCACCATGCCCTGTAGTGCCGAACTGTCGCTTCTCCATAATCTCCCACTTGTTTTGATTCTGCCTCTATATTTGTTGATAAAATGAGAGCCAAAGGGCTCTCTAGGTTAATTCTTTCACCTCTATATAAAAGCCACAAACCCCTACTCAGCTTTCAATCTTCCTTCACTACTGAAGCCATCTGCAATTCCCGATCCTTACAAGGCCGAACTAAGCTTCACTCCAACCCACATCCAAACCAAAGCAAGCTCTAGCCGACCTCCACTAGAGTCTCCTCAGCCCATTCCTTATCTGATTAACCTTGCTCCGACAACCTTCGCTACCTTGATGACGTTCCCTCTCGTCGGTTCGAAATTTATGACATTTGAATCGGAAGCAACGATGATAGAAGTCGTTCACTGTAATGTTAACTTTCTCCATTTCGAGCACTTCTTTGGCTTCTTTATTTCCGATCGACTTCCCCCCTCCGGCATCATTCCTTCTTATTGGAATGAAAGTTACGACATTTTAATCGAAAACAACAACGGGAGCTTGCTATATGCGAAGGTAGCTTTTACCTTTTCGCTTGCTTCTTCGGCTAAATCCTGTAAATCTATTGAAAGCAGTTAGGGAAATCCCTGTTCTGTTTTCAACAGGTGCCCAAGACCCCTAAGCTCTCATGTAGCATCTTACGGATTGAAGATAAATGCAGTTGCGGTGTCTACGGACATCTACCTGAAGCGCTCATATAGTATGGAGGGGAAGGTTGCCTCTTGGTTTTTCCCCAAAATGAGGGAGATGCCTGGAGACTGCTGAATTTTTGGGTGAACACGAAACTATTTGGACTTGCATTTGGACACAAAATGATTTATAAAAAAATTTGAACAAAAGTAAAATAAAATTGAATACAAACTTAGACTTGCAACAAATGACTATGAAGACTCAGACTTGAACTTGCAAGGACTACAATTTTAAGGTACGTGTGGGTACTTAATTTTGCCCCCCACACACTACATGAGTGTTCCAGGGATTACCCACCTCGTTGCAAGTGTCATGTCGGTTTTCCTCTTTACTACGCAACATGAGTGCATAGGGGGTTTGCCGACTCTTTGCAAGCCACAAGAGAGGAATTTTCAAGTTAGAAGCTTACACTTTCACGTAAGTTGGGGAGGCGACAATGAGGATCAAGGCGAGAGAAGGGGGAAATACTTACTTATTGATAACCAATTACAATCAAGAGCAATTAATTATAATTAATAAAAAAATTAATTATAATTAATTAAAACTAATTATAATTAATAAAGAATTAATTATAATTAAAAATAATTAATTATAATTAACTAAAACAAATCATAATTAATGGAAATTAATTATGATTAACTTAAGATTAATTACAATTAATAATGATTTTGTTAACCTAAGGATAAGAACCAAAACCTAGCTCTCAGAAAACCTGCAGGAAATCCTGCTTACCTCGTATAAAATGACGTCGCTTGCATCTCATCTCTACGATTCCTACTCAAATCCCTCGATGTCGCTCTTTTTTTGTGTTCCCTTGATTTCCGAAATCCCGGATTTCGCTCGAATCGGCGGAATTTTCCGTCTATCCCGGATTTCACTTGCCGTGAGATTTGGTTTTGCATTTTAGGTCGTTTGGCTGGATTTTGCTCAAATTCGCCTCAAATCCGGCCTAAATCCTGCTACCAAACAGCCCCGTAATCTCTCTCTTCTTCCCCCTCTATCTCATTAATTATAAATTAAATATTAGTTATAATTAATACTCATTATTTATAGTTAATTATAATTAATATTAATTATGATTCATTAATGTTAAGAATAATTAATTATATTTAACTATAATTAGTTATTAATTATAATTAGTCAAAATTAATTATAAAAGTTTATAATTAATTCTAATTAATTATGTGTAATATATTATCATCAATTATAATCGACTATAGCTAATTATAGTTACTAATTATTAACTATAATTAGTCTTAGTTGACTATAATTATCTTGATCAACGTGTCAAATTCACTACCGGTCTATTTGTAAAGGTATAACTCCTAACTTAAAAATTCCTTCTCCTGTGGCTTGCGACGAGCCGAAAAACCCCTTACATGCTCACGTAGCGTAGTAGGGAGGGAAATCGGCACGGCTCTTATGATGAGGTGGGTAATCCCCGGTACGCTCATGTAGCGTGAGGGGGATGAAACTAAGTACCCATACGTGAAAAAAAATCCTAGTTCTCTTTTCAACAGGCGCCCAAAATCCTTAAACGCTCATGTAGCGGACGAGATTGAAGAATTTGTGGCTACGATGTCATTTGACACCTACCTGAAGCGCCCATGTGACATGGAGGGGAAGGCTAGCCTCCCAAAATTTCCCCCAAATAGGGGAGACGCTAGGAGGCTGCCGAAATTTGAACTGAAGATGCACAAGACTTGGACATTATTAGGACATTAATTTGGGCAATTAAATGAACTAAATTTTAATCCAAATAAATGAGCAAAATACTTAAATCGATTTTTACCAAAGAAAATGTTGAGTGGTCGTGAAGATTTAAACAATACTTGAACTACAAGAAGCTTGACCTTTAAAGACAGCAGGGAACTTCAACATGAGCTCACAATTAGAGTAAATAGAAGACTTATGGACTCAAGTTCAAATGAGTACAAAGAGCTTGAACTTGGACCTAAAAACTACATGGAATTGAACTCCAAATTTATATGCAATCAAAAAAAAAATTCTAAAACTAAAAGATAATTTTGGTTGATCAAATGAATATCATTAAACAATTATGGTGATGCTCCAATAACATACGCTCTAGTGGCAGGTCAAAGCAAGAAAACATCACAAACCACATAAAGATGAGGATGATTAATTGCAAACAAATGGCAACCATACAAGTAAGTGCACAAGGATTTGAGATAGAGGCAGAATCATGCGTACAAATTTCTTGCAAAATAATGATGCAAATTCTAATTAAGGAAAGTTTGAATCATTTAATCTCATGCAAGCAAGAAAATCTCAGATCATGGTTCAATTCATTCAAATGAACACCAAGAAGTGATTAGAGGGCCAGTATTGAATAAATAACCTTGAACACCAACTGCTACCATATGAAGTCTCTAATGAATGATACGATTTATTCATATGGGATATACTAGTCCAAATGCAGTTACTAGCTGGCAATAACAATGTGCTTATGATCAAGAACACAATCTTTGTAAATGTTAAGAAGTGATTACCCCAAATGGAAGGGAAATATTAATGGCCAACGGTATCATATTCAACATACATGTTGCAACTCATCTTGTAAGTATGTTCTCACTTCTAAATGACCAAAGATTGTGAAAGATATGATGTGGTCACAAAGACATGGCATCGACTAGAATTGAACTAGATGAGCATTCAATGAAGGAATGAATTTAAATAATCTCTAATGAAGGCTAAGAAACGATTACTTCAATCAAAATACAAATGAAAGATGATGTCTAACTTATCATATGCATTGAAACTTCTTTGAAGATAAGGAGTTTACAAGTAGAACTCAACATCGCAGATAATGAAAATGAAGAATATACTCATGAGTGAAGCATGAGGGGTGTGTAATGAGTTATAACGCATATTGCATGTTACAAGGGTAATACATTGGAAAAGCATATAAACTCCTACAAGCTAATGTATAAGGCTCTTTATTCTTACAATGATCCTATTTACAAGTGAGCATGGCTAATGTAGTCTATTGAAAATAGCATTCACTGAAATACTATGACTATGGAAGATCACAAACAAAAATGTGGATGAAATTATAACAAATGAAAATGTCTACGAGCTGTATAGTAGGTGGAAGTAAGCAGAGCAAGAGCCTACAGTCAACAATGGTCAACATAACAACTGAGTGCACCAGGCTTTTACAATATTATGCTGATGTGCAGTGAACGTGAAAGTAGTCTGTGGATGACAAGTGGATACAACCAAGCGATTAAATTGAAGTCAATGATAGTTGGTAGAATGGTCTTTATTACATCCATCAGAGAGCATTAAAAAAGGGTTATATATGGTAGAAGGCATTACAATTTGCCCACAAATGATTGTGGATGAATCATCATACAACATTTACAATCAAATACATAAAGAACTATGGATAAATACAAATTTTCATTAGAAATAATGGAAGATCTGTAATACATACAAACTCTCTATGAATATAGATGTACGTACAACATGTCGCCTATGGGTAGATACATAAAGACTTCAGTAAATGCAGTATCCTATAGTCAACTTTAGTCTACAAATGAATACATCTACCTGCAACAATAGTGGATGTGTTGTAAAGACCAAAATCACAGTCAAAATGCATAAGAATACAAGAAATATAAGCTCTCACGAGCCGCTGAAGGAGGCCCACTATACATTGAACTTGTTATCTACAAGCAATTGTCATGTAGTGTGCATCAGAGGAAAGCACATACAAGCCATCATAGAAGACTCGTCGTGGACTTAACATATCATCAATGAGCAAATACTGTAGGACTATTGCAAATATGAAATCCTACCAACTATTGTAGAAGATCTGTTGACACCCGATGTATTGCCCACAAGCAGAAGGATTCAATTACATTATAGGAGATCTATGCCACATTTAACTTGTTAGTTGCACAGAATTCGACATGCAGTGAAAATAATAATGTGGCACATTTAGATGTGTTGAAATGAATGGAAACACAAGTTGTATGGTGCCTACCAGATTTAATGATCAATGTCTGACAAATGTGCTGTTAAAGATTAATGAAAAGTCTGGTGGCCCAAACTCATAATTACATATCAGAAATATATGTGTTATCCCAATCATCTAGAGGGCTACGATTACTCTTTTAGAAGTAAATATCTCTCATGATTTTCTCGAACAACATGATGTAGCTTCCATCACCACAGTTGTTAATTCAAAGTGCTGGCCACAGGCTTCTATAAGAGTTCTGAGAAAAGAAAATCATATCAAGCCATCATATTCAGAAATGGAGTAAGTCAAAGTTCAACCAAGCTCTGAACATTTAGTTGGATAAAATTATTGAGGCTTGCAAGCTTCTTGATGGACAGTGGTTATGCATCTAATATACCACCTACGTAACTATCAAAGCTCTATGACCGACATAAGTTCCTACGGGCTATCGTAGAAAATTTCATCCAATATCCAAAATACCCCCGCACATACACTGTAGTTTTTATAGACATAAGAACACAAAAAGGGCAAGTACAATCATAAAACCTGCATGAGCCCTAGCTAGCTTATCTTAGATATACATGTGACTTCTAGAGATGCTACACATGTCAATAAATTTTAACTCGATCCTTCTAAAAAGGTAGATAGGAGTCGACATGGTTCAATAAATAATTACAAAATGCCCTCAAATACCTGCATGGGCCCCAGCGAGTGTTTTATAAGTACACATGTGACGTCTAGGGATGTTGTGTGGGTTAATAAGTGAATTTAAGTTCGAACCCGATCCTTATATGCGGGTCAATAGGAGTCGACAGGGTTTGAACCCTCAAACAAATATATTGTTGTGGCGACAAGTACATTTGTCTTAATAAATTCATATTAGGCCTTCAAGGCCTATACCAATGAGAATTCACTAATAAAGGCATAAAGCCTACGAAACTCGATCCTCCTAAGAAGGTAAATAGGAGTCAACAGGGTTCAAACTATTAAATAAATATACAGTTGTGGTGAATGGTATATTTGTTTTAATATATTCATATTAGGCCTTTAACAAAGAAAATTCATAAACAAAATCACAAAGCCTATGAAACCCCATCCCCTATCTGTAATTTGATAGGGTCGACAAGGTTTAATCAATTAAAAGAAATAACCCCTTTTACCTTGATGATGGCCATGTTGAATGTCTATCTCAATCGAAGGGGTTCACAAATACTTTCAAAATGCCTTCTAAATTCCCAAATACCCGTGAAAATTCTTAAAACATCAAAAAAACCATATATTTAAAACTAAAATTCAATCATCAATCACTTAAAGTAAAATTCATCTACCCTCCATAACAGTTTGCTAGAGTGGACAAATTGAAATATACTTAAGCTCACGTTAAGCTAATGCCTAGTCAAAATTATCACTTGGATCTATTTTCAAATAGTCTCCTTCTAGTAAGGATGTGGTACGTGTCCTCTGAACAGAAGTTTTACTATCAAATGGCATCACATGATAAATGTTTATAACCCGGGGCCCTCTGAACTGAGTGGTTTTGCTGCGAAATGGCACCACGAAATATCGGTTATGGCTAGAGCAAATATGTTCCTTTGTGAAATCAAATCCTTGAGATATGAATCAATAAGATATGATCTATACGACACAAAGCCCTCGGTTAGCTAAGGTGGATTCAAATTTGTCCCCTTGGACAAACATCCAACCCAGGTCTATAAGGTCCCCTTGGACGAAGCAACTCATGACTGCCGACAAGGATCCTTCTGTCAAGTTGGGTCAACTATCTCCTCTGACTAAGTAGACCAGAGACCATGATGGCCCAGGATGACGAAACTATGGGATCATGATCAGGTCCATCATCCATTCCCCCACCATCCGCTTTAAGTGCAAGATGGTGAAAATTTCTATTTTAAATATCAAATCTTCCAACCCTTCAAACTTCTAATTCTCAAACCTATGTTGCTACTATATGCCAAATACCACGTATTATCAACGTATCTGATTGATGACTAGCCTTAATCGAAAGTTCTCTCTTATGATTGGGAGGGGTAATTAACTATCGGGGCTTACGTCTATAGAAAACCAGAACTCAGATCATAAAATCCTCGTAAAATGAGGGTGAAATCTCTAGGTAGTGTCTTATCTACAAACTCATCTATCTTCCAAAATTTACCTCAGAACTAATTTCGTTAAAACTCCCCCTCGAAAATAAAAGGATAGTGGGCGGAGGCCGAGATCGAGTTTTTGGAGCCCACAAATTTATTTTAATTAATAAAGATTTATTATATTTAGCATAAATTAAAATTATAATTACTAATAATAAAAAACTTATATTAATAAAAATTAATTATATTTAATGAGAAGTGATTATAATTAATTTAAATTAATTATAATTAGTAATAATTAAGTATTAATAGATTAAGTTCCGAGGTAAATTTTAGGATGGCAGATGAGTTTGTAGATACACCACCCAGAGATTTTGCCCTCATTTTGTGAGGACTTTATGATCTGAGTTCTGGTTTCTTATAGGCGTAAGCCCAATAGTTAATTACCTCTCCTAATCATGAGAGAGAACTTTTTGATAAGGCTAGTCCGTTGATTAGCATATGTTGTATCAATAGTACATAATATCATCGTGTATAGTAGCAGCATGGGCAATTTGGAAATATGAAAATTCAGGTTTGATATTTAATATTAAGATATTTCAACCCATCTTTCACTTAAAGTGGAATGGTGGGGAATTGATAACAGCCTGTCCACCAAATCTTTCAGTTCTTCTTGTATAGGCTTGGTCCCCTATGGGTTGATTATCATAAGCATCAACTTCATACATCTACTCATTATATCATCGGATCTTGATTCTCCCACATGTGATTCTTAGCAAGTTTCCTTCCTTGAGGTATTTTTGTTTATGAATCTGATACCTCTATATGGGCCGTGGATTCCCTTCCATGCTAGAAGGCCCAGGCATGTGCGAAAGTAATCGTTAGTGGTAGGCATGTTGATTTTCTTTCGTAGATTCTTTGAATGCCTTGGTATTAAACATGGGTAGCCTCGAGAAATAACTCTTCAAAATCAAGGAGCATTCAACACCAGGTCATGATTCTCTTATTTGATCTTTTTCCATGGAATACAAAAATATTCCCTAATGCAATCCCCTTTTTAGGAGGAGGCAGATTGGCCATTTTTCATATATTGTAACTTCATATACACAAAGGTTGATATCACCAGAGATCATGAATCCTCTCCATCACTTGAGATACTTCATTGTGCACTGGTGTGTAATTGTTGCACGGATAATGTATATTTCATGCAACCAGGGGCGACCCTAATTAGCGCCTTGAATAAAGTGTTCCGCATGAATTACATGGAACTAGCTATGTATGAAGTTTTTCAAATACGTAAGGAGCCATAAAGATCCAAGGTTTTTCTATCCTTTCTCATTGAAGCTATCATCCATTAACTTATCTTACCCAAGATTGTTCCACATCGAGGAATAATATCCTAGTACTTTCCAAGCTCATGAGATTTATAGATGACCCGGGATCACCAAAATAAATTGATGGCATCAATACCGTGGCCTCATCCACCGTAACATACACGCGGCAGTTGTAATCTTCCATTCCAGAGTATTAGATCATCCTCAACAAAAGTATTATTGCCATTCTGAGCTTGCAAGATCTCAGTCAAGTTGCGTTTAGGCAAAATAACACCTCAGTATCTTTGGGTCCTTGAGAAGCTTGATCGAAGTCTCCCAAGGTCTTAGATATTACGCAAGGGAGTCTTATATGTTTAAGTTGATGCTGGGATCTTCCTCCATGTGGATGAGAATTTATAATCTATGCCCTAGATGAAGCCTCTTTCTTCTTAGTGCTCGTAGGATAATATCTTCATTGATAAGTATATTTTCCCCTTATTCTTTTATTATGAACCCCCTTTCTTTGATAGAGTGGGTAGGTAATAGTCACTTCTCAACTTCAACAGTGGCCCACCTCACTAATTTAGATTATTAATGAAATATTTCCTTGGATTAAGCCATTGTTTTCATCTGGAGATTCACTTGTAAACTCATAATCATCCCCCTAATTTCACCTACTCTATTGACGGATGTTATGCTGTAGATCTAAATCTTATCACTTGGAAAATAATAGATCCTCTTCTGAACTGTATTTCATGAGACACCAATTAGACAGAAACTAGGGGCCGCTACTTCAGCGTATTTCTCCCTATCTGATATCTTTGATGTCGTAAAGATGACTTAGCATGTCTCTGTAGGAAGAGATTCATTCTCAGCTTCTTCCTCCTTTTCATCTATTTTGAGCTCTTTCATGAAATCACCAAGCATAATAGGCCTCCTGGCGATCTGGTAATATTCACCCAAACTGTCAATAACCTTTTGAGTTGCTGTTTTCTTCTCCACAAGCTTCTTCAATTTGGTTTTTTTCTTGGAAGATTTTGATTTTGCTTTGCCAGACTTGAATGAGCTTGCTTGGCCAAGTTCTGTCTGGAGGTGGATGCAGGTGACACTGGCAACCACTTTAAATTCAATACTGGCTCAATAGGAAACTTCCACTTGAGACGAGGATCTCCTTCTAGCTGTTTCAACATTTTGGTTGTCTTTTTGGAGACTACAATTTCTCATTGTTCTTCTTGAGCAGGTTCTTTTGTTATTGTTTTTTTAGGTGGGAGTACGGAAGAGGACGTGATACCGAGCAGATTCCTTTCTAGGACGAACTAACACGTTATCTGATAATGTTAATTCTCCCATTTTGTACTAATTCTCCAACCAATCTTTGAAGACATAGCAATCTTCAATTGGATGGCTAATTACCTGGTGATATGGGCATTAGTTTGGATCGCTAGTATGTTTGGACTCTTCGGATCTTTTGCATTTTGGCAATTCCAGACCGATCTTGAGTGCTTTTCGGAATAGCTTAGCGACATTATCCCTCTTAAATTAATATTCTTAATTCATCTTCTCCTTGAGGGAGGGGAATGTTCTATCACTAGTTACCATTATTTGCCTCTGGTGCTCTACTCCACTAGAAAATGTTTGAGGTTTATCATTTCCTCCAAGCACTAGCTTTGGCTGAGGATTAGGGTTATAAGCCAGTTTTGGCTTATCATCGTAATGTATCAATTATTTCCCTTTATCTATGTTATACACTGTCCGTTTATCTTTATCAGGTCTGGGCAGGAATGTGGAGTAAGCTTCACTCTTCATGGCATCAGGTGTTTTAGCCTTTTTGGGTCTATCAGATAGGCTTTCATATATTGATAAGTTTAACTTTTCAAACTTTGCCACCCTACCCAGCAGATCTTGGAAGGTGGTGATTGAATCCATGCATAGAAAGGGTTACATTTTATCATCAATGTTTCCCATCAACATTTGAACTACATATTCTTCTTCTAGTTGATGCTCGCAGTTCATGATGAGATTGCGCCATGTGTTATATATCTTGTCACTAACTCATCTTTTCTCCTTTTATCTAGGGCAAGATCAACGATCGTAGTCTTCTTAGTTATACTGGCAAATTTTTTCATGAATAAGCCCTCTAACTCCACGAAGGTCTTTAGTGAATCATTTGTCAGCTCGGCATACCATTTGAAAGCAGTTTCACTCAAGATGCTCACGAATTATTGGAATAACAGAGCATCATTGCCTCTCGTATTCCTGCATGTAGCTTTAAACTACGCTAGGTGTATAAGATTGAAGAACTCACCACCCTTTATATGCCTCTTAAAAAGGTGGCTGCACTAGGGAACGTACTGTATTCCGTAAAAAATGATATCACATACATAATAGTGAAGGTGAACATAAACCTTCCATGAAACACAATAGCTCATTTGTGGAGGCAAGATGAGTGTGAAGTACATTAATCATGAACAAAATGTAGAAGAGGCACAATAGATATAGCACCTGTATTCAATTAAGGATATCATATCTTGAAAGAATGATTGAGGACCAGCAAACATGGCGATATTTGTGAATGATTGCAAAAAACATAGTACCCTCACATCTGATACCAATCAAATAATAATACCTTTTAAGGATATATTCAGTGAAGCACACAATGAATTCAAACGCCTGCTAGTGGTGACTAAAGATTCTCCACATAATCTCAGCTCACAAAGAGAGAAAGCATTTCAGGTGTATCACTGAGATTCATCCTCAAATAGTGTCTTGCCAGTAGAGACGTAGCACATGCCCTCTGATCAGTTGGTTTTTCTACAAAATGGTACCATTATATTACGATCACGGCCAAAGCCCATAAGTTCCTTAAAGGCTTCAAACCCTTGAGCAATGGATCATAGGATATATTTGATAGGCATAAAGCCCTTGTCATCTAAGGTGGATTCAGATATATCCCGTTAGATAAACATCAACCATGGTCTACAAGGTATTCTTGGATGAAGCAACACATGGCTTCCAATAAGAAACATTCTATCAGATTGCGTCGACTACCTCCTTTGACTGAGTAGATCAGAGATCATGACAGTCAGGGATTATGGAACCATGGGATCTTGATTGAGCTCGTCTTCATTTCCCCCATTACCTATTTTATGTTTATGGTGACAAATTTTAAGTCTCAAACTTTAAATTCAGAATCAAAAATTCAAACTCTAAGATTATTGCTATTATACACTGGATTTACAACCTATATAATCTCTTTAATGACTAACCTTAATCGAAAGTTCTCTCCTGCTATCGGGAGGGGTAATTAATTATAGGGGCTTGTGCCTATAGGAAACATGAACTTAGATCAAAAAGTCCTCACAAAATGAGGGCAAAATCTCTGGGTAGTGTCTTATTTAAAACCTAATATGTCTTCTGAAAATTCATCTGAAACTTAAGCTCGTTAAAACTCTCTGTCGTCGTCACAAACACTTAAAAATAAAATAAAAAGAGACCGATGGTGCAAAGAGGCCGGAACCGCAAAATGGAATTTTCGGAGCTCACAGATACAATTTTTTATGTTTGAAAATAGGGGGGAAATGCTATGCCACAAAAAATCAATATGAGCATACATGAATCTCAAAGTAGTAGTTGAATTAAAATTTTTTGAAATTAAATTTTGGGCCATACAAACTCTGATTTCCTTATTATTTTGTTGAGACAATCGAAATACAACAAAGTATCTTGATCCAAGTCCAAATTAGCGAAGTGAATTACTTGAAGCATAGTTAAAAGTATTGTAACTCTATTTATTGTACTTAAATGTTTATTGCCAAATTAAGTTTTTCAATGATAGGAATTCAATATGCCTAAGATCACTTAACTCTGATATTATCGATTTCTTCAATCACCACCAACAATCTGTGTCACCCAACAATTATTGCCCAATAACAATCACCCAATCTCACCCCTAACCATTGTTGTCCAATTGACATTACTCAACTGCTAGCACCCAACTATCATCACCAAATTGATGTCATTCAATATATGTCTGCAATTTGAATGGTTCATTAACCATATTGATGTCTACCTATTGATAATCATTCTTTAAAAATTGTCATCATCCTTTACTACCTGTGCAATTTACACTACATTCTAAGGAGGAAAACCCATAATAATCTAGTCATCTTCAACTTGGGAGAAAAGCATACTTCAATAATCTTTTCTTATAAAAAATATATATATTATTTTAAATAAGTCAGGCTCCATGATTTTTTTCTTTAGGTTTTTCGGCTTAAAAGCTATAGTGTCTCTTGTGAATTTATTTCATATGTGAATATGCTTGTGAATTTTTATAACATTAAGACAATAAAATTTCAATATATCACAAATTTTTTAACATGCAACAGCATATACAAAATTTCTCATAAACATGCTTTTGACTTGAATATTAGGCCTAATTATGACTAACTGATCTCAACATTACCTCAATGCACTAACATGAAAAGTTCTTCTATCATCACCTCTCTCTCTCTCTCTCTCTCTCTCTCTCTGTTGGAAATTCGTCAAAAATATAAATTATCGATAGATTTTAATCATTCTTTCTGGCGACGCCAGAAAATTATATTTTTCCTGAAGTGTGCACCACGTGCATAAGTGCCAAAATTGGTGAGAAGATTCCAATCAAAGGTTTGAGATTAGAAAGAACTCCACCAATAATGTTTTAATAAGGGGAAGTAAAATTAAAAATGATAATAAGTCAACAAGTTAACAAAACACTTGGGAATGTTCATAACAAGAAGGATAATCGATACAACAACAATAATAAGAACATCAAGCCTTTATCCCACTGTGGGGTCGGCTACATAAATCCTTTTTCTCCATTGTGTCTTGTTAAGATTTGAATTCTCATTTAGATCTAATAAAGAAATGTCATTTTTAATATTTTCTAACCAAGTCGTTTTAGGCCACCTCTACCTTTCTTAACATAGGTTAAATCTAATACATCTACTCTCCTAACTAGGAAATCGGAAGGGCTAATCGATAACAATTAAAAAATAATAGTTCAAGGAAGAAAAATAATATGTCAAAGGGTTGTTGCCGCAAAATAGTTTTTGTACTACAATACAATGCTCACCAGTATTATTGAACAGAAATGTAGAGGGATAATATTTGGATCTGATTAAAAAACACATTTGTTCAATCAAAATATGAATCATAAATTTGAAGAAGCACAAAATGTATCTCTTCCCAAACACAACAACAACAACAACAAAATGTATCTCTTCCCAAACACAAATTATAAATTTTTAAATGATAAACCAAAAGAAGATAAACAAGCTTTGATGATGATAATATGGAATTATTTGGTAAGGGACCGACACAAGTAGCTAATGACACTCTTGATTTCCGACTCTTATTATGTGATTTCAAGAACTGCATTCAATATCCCTGTCAGAGGGCCAGCCAAATTGTTCTAAGAGAGCCAGCAGCACACCATTAGACCAACCAAAGCCAGTCTGCAGCATGAAAAATAAACAGTTTGAATCAGAACAAATTGGTCAACAACATATGAGTATGACAATATCAATACTACAACAACAACAAGCCTTTGTCCCACTACATAGGGTCGGCTACATGAATCCTTTTTCTCCATTGTGTCCTATTAAAAGTCAAATTCTCATTTAAATCTAATAAAGAAAGATCACTTCTAATATTTTTGAACCAAGTCTTTTTAAGTCTACCTCAACCTTTCTTAACATAAGTCAAATCTAATACCTCTACTTTCCTAACCGGGTCATTAGAAGGACGCCGTTCTATTTGACCAAACCATCTAAGACAACTCTCTCTAATCTTATCTTCCACTGGCGCTACTCCAAACTTTTCACGTATTTGTTCATTTTGTATCCTATCTCTAAGGGCAAAGCCACTCATCCACCTGAGCATCCTCATCTCTGCAACACTTAACTTAGTATTATTCTTCTCGTTTAATGGCCAACATTCAGAGTATGACAATATCAGTGAATAATGTAAATAGAGGAAAGACGAAGTTCATAGTATCTTCTATTTGAAACTTAGTGCTGAAATTGTGGAAGAATGATCATCACCATTCATTGAATAGATCGAGTTCAAAATACATTCATGTAATACGAGATGGTAAAAAGAGTAGATTAAAATTTTACCCCTCTTTGTCATCATTAATCTTATCTTTAATTATTTGGAGTCAGCTTCATAAATCCTAATACTACATTGGTGCTTAATTACTGTTGCATCAGATGTTAAAAATTATTTCGCACAACTTTCTCCATGTAATTTGATCTACCTCCTTACTTACTAATTATTCGATATTAACTTCATGTTTAGGTTGCTAAATATATATTACTACAATATTACCTGAGGTTTATATTCACCGCCACCGCCAACCTTTCCACAACCATCAACATCATATTTCTCATGCATTGCACCAGTGGTGTTGTAAGCAGCATAATTTGTTCTAATCCATCTTACAGCAATCTCCTGAGCCAATCCATATGAAGCTTTTGAACCAGATTTAGATAATCCTTGGATGATGATATGTTGCAAAGGAGACCATCCATTGGGGAAATCCCTGCTCAACAAAACGTTAATGGTTTTAGATTCAATAAGATTGCTTCACAATCAGATGGTCCAAGATAACTTACCACTGTTGCCCATTGTTTACTAATGAAGTAGCAATTCCAGCAGGTTGAAGCAGACCGGATTTTAGGAAGCTCTCATAAATTCTTTCCACAATAACGCTATTTTCACCTAAACCTGAATTAATTCTTTCATGCATCAATAGCAAGTATTTATAGATAAAAAATTCCTAGAACAAATCAATTTCGATAACAAGTCATTGCAATCACAGTATTTGAAGAGATAAAAACTTTTTTTTGTTTTTGTTTTTTGAATGGAGACAAATGTGTTCAATTGCTACTCAAGATCATCTTATGGATGTATCTCAGAACATTGTCTGGGGAAATGCACCTACCAAAGGACTAGTGCAAGATCATTTCAATGCAGCAAAATATTATAGAAAATTACAATGATAAAAACTCAATGAACTCCAAAATTGAAAGCATCAAAGAAAAATGTTTATGATTATTATTATTATTGTTATTTCATCAAATGATTTAACAGCCACAGAGAGCATATGGAATGTCAAACCTGAGGTAAGCCCCCAATTCCAGATGGGTATGAAGTTTGATGCAAATATCCGATCATTTTGATTCCTAGCATCAAATTGATGAACATCCTGAATATTATAAATATAACAATTATTATCAGTTATTCATCTAAATGATAATGCTTAGATCTGAAAAACTAGGATCAATAAAGCACCTCACAATCATCGGATCTAATCCAATAGTCAAGCCACTGGTTCATCTCAGCATTCCAGAAAATCGATCGCATTGCAAACTGCCGTGCATTTGAAGCCTCCAAGAAATTTTTATAGGTTTTGCTATCACCAAGTTTTTGCGCAAAGAATGCTATGTCAAGCTCAGCCTGTTGAAGAAAGTTACAGTACAGAATCAAATATATCGAGATGAGGTTGTGCATAATAGTTATGTAAACATTTTTATTAAAATATAAGCATGTTTCCTTTAGCAAATAGTGTGATATATCAGTGTACCCATTTCTTTATTTGAGCATTATTCATTCATTCATTCAAAGTTCTAAAATCAGATTATTTCATTTCTAAAATGTTTTGCGATAAGAAATGTGATCAGGCCGAAGGTGTATACATCAAAATTTTATGGCCTAAAAGTGGGCGTTGGGCATTGGTTAAGTGGCCTTAATTGACTACAACAACAACAACATCAAGCATTTATTCCATTACGTGGGGTCGGCTACATGAATCTTTTTTCTTCATTGTGTCATATTAAAAGTCAAATTCTTGTTTAAATCTAATAAAGAAATATCATTTCTAATATTTTCTAACCAAGTCTTTTTAGGTCTCCCTCTACCTTTCTTAACATAAGTCAAATCTAATACCTCTACTTTCCTAACTAGGTCATCGGAAAGCTGCCGTTTTACGTGACCAAACCATCTAAGGCGACTCTCTCTGTTCTAATCTTCTACTGGAGCTACTCCAACCTTTTCACGTAAATGCTCATTTCGTATCCTATCTCTAAGGGTAAAGCCACTCATCCACCTGAGCATCCTTATCTCTGCCACACTTAACTTAGTATTATGCTTCTCTTTCAATGGCCAACATTTAGCATGATAAAGCATTGCAGGCCTTGTTGACTATCAGTAAAAAATAGGACACTTTACATTGCAATTTATATAAAAAGGTATGAAAAGTAGTTAATGCTTATTCCTACAAAACATATCCTAAAGTTTTTTGGTTGCAAAACAATAAAACAACATTTGAAGTATGCCAGCAATATTTTAGAAATAAATAGAATAATCAGATATCCTATGAGTTTTTTGGACAATACCTTATATAAGTAAGTGTTCAAGTCAACTGGGATGATCGATGTTGTTGATAATGTGGACTGGTCATATGAGTTGCTGCAATGAAAAGTATATCGTGGTTACAAAAGAAAATATGCAATAGAGTCCATTGGGCTGTTAGTTTCAATATTATAGATGGTTAAGACGGTAATCATGTCAAATTTGCCATATAGAAAACTTATCAGTTACCGTCCTCCTAAAGAGAGGACAAAGAAAAGATAACTTGCATAAGAAGACCTTGATTTTAAAGGGGGCTAAACTGAATGAAAAGGATGATTCTAATTTCATGAATACTACTTTCTAGCAGTATATGTCAATATGGATTTTAGTTTTAGCTGCAAATGCCCAGATAATATCTGTGATGTAATGGCGGCAAGTCAGCTCCAACATGTAGAAACTTATAGATTTTAAGCAACTGTTTATGCAAATAGGAGTTTGATAATATTAATACAAAAATATTTTTTTGGCACATAAAATACAAGATATGTAATCATTCTAAGTAGATAACATATAAGACGATGAGGCATTCTTTCTAGAGCAAAATCTAGTTGAGAAGTTTTGAGGAATGGAAATTTTCAGTGAAACCTCATCCAACGAGAGCTGAAGTCCCAACCAGTCTCTGCAGTTGAAGCAACTTCTCGAAAGAAAGCTTCCTTATCAGAGTCATTAAGAAACTTGGAAGCTGCCTCCTCATCCTACACATAAGAATATCAATTTCATAATCATTTTGGAAAATGTATAGAGCCTGTTTTAGGCTTATTGTGATTAGTAAAATAGAGAGCATAGCATACAATTGTTGCGCTTTCTGGTCTGGGTTTATTCCACCTGGCATAATAGCGGCTCAAAGAATGTTTATGTCCATGAAGATCTTGAATTGTTACTTTATGGATTCCTAAAATATCATATTTTATGAATAATAAGATTTAGAGTGGTATAGATTTCTTTGGATATTAGAAAATACAAAAATAAGAAATAGTCTGGAACAATATAAAGATAGCATACAGTTCAAACATCTTATGCTTTTTTACAACTAATCGCTTCACCAACTATAGACACCAAAGCATTGCTCATAAAATTAAAGGGAATCCGTTTATGTGAAGAACATTTGGGGAGGAACTATAGCAAAGAAAATCCAATGTGGTACCTGAATTCCAGAAGGTATACTCTTTTATTAACGCAGGAAGGGACTTCCTGACAAATTCCAAATCACCAGTCCTAGTGCAGATCTCCATTACCATGGAACTCAATAGTGGAGGTTGGCTGTAAGACATCACAGTACATAATCTTTAGTTATGGTTTCTATAATAACATTATTGCCATCATTAAATTTGGGTTTAGGTAAAAAAAAAAAAAAGAAACATAAGCTGGAATCCATTCTTAGTACTTCACCTGCGATTAGCATAGTATACCCTTGCACCATTTAGCACATGACCATAAGAATCTACTAGCCATACAAGGTTATTCACAATTGCTTTTGCTGTGTCATACATTTTGCTTACCAGCAATCCCCTGTTTTGCATCAAAAGAACCATTAGAAAAATCTTCAAGTGCCCAAGGCATGGTTAGATTTAGTTCCAAACATATCATGATTTGGAACCAAGTGAACATATATATTAAAAATAAAAATTGAAACCAAAAGTGAACTGACTAAAAATGAAATTAAATTCAGTTTAGGATGGAAAGCTGTATAATCATTTGGATTGATTTAATTCAGTATAAATCTGTTCGTTTTTTTAGTTCGGGTCAATTTTGTTTGATTTTACATGCATTAGTACAAGGGAAAAAATGATTTATAAGCTATAAACCTTGGATCAACCGTTATCATGTTCAATCACATAGCTTAATATACATCACACATTAGCTTGATTCAGTTGTGTTCAGACCTTTTGATTTTACCAAAACATCAAATATAAACCAAATGGAGATCAATCCGAAATCCCATTTTTAAGGTTGAACTAACTTTTCAGTTTAATCAATTATCTAGCTATACGAACAAGAAACAAACCTGACAATCCAATAAGAATCCCAATAATACACCTCCCTGAACCTCGACCCAGGAATGATTACAGGCTCCGGCAACGGAAGCAGAGTGTGCCTCTCCGGGTGGTTCTTCACATTATCGGAAACCCTCCTACTCAGATTCTTCCATAATGAATGCACTTCAAGAGCCCAAGCCCTAACCTTAGGGTTAGACACTTGGGGCAAAAACCGCTCCGGCTCCGGCACGAAATCCTGGGGCTCCGTGTACACCAAATCTTCGCCGGCATCCCCGAAATAGTCTTCCAAGAACCTATGCAAGTAGTTTGCCGGGATGATTCCATTAACCCTAGGGAGTTTCCAGAAAGCGGCTTCCGTTAAGTTGAGGTCTTCCTTGAGAGGAAGATCAACGTAGAGCTTGGGATCAAAGGAATTGGGGCCGCGAGTTTTGAGAGCTTCGGATTGGAGGCGTTGGAGGAAGGAGACTAGAGGGGTTGTAGAATACGCTCCATCATCGACGGCACATCTGGAGGAGGCGGCGGCACGGGGGGTGGTGACCGAAATGACGAGGAGAACAGAGAAGAGAAATGGGAAGAAATGAAAAGCGTGGGAGGGCATTTTTGGAAGATGTTTTGTAACGGTCATTAGCTTACTCACCTGGTTTGGAGTATACAATAAGCTATGAAGCATATATATATATATATATCTTTGTGCTACGGTGCTGGCGGGAAATGCTTGACAGCTCTAACGGCCGGCCGGGCTCGGGTCCGTGGTGGATGATTATTTTGTTTTATTCAAAAAAAAAAAAGCATGATAATTTTGCCGGATCTTTTTGGATTGGCAGAGCGATGGGAATTGAGCTGGTCAATCATATTAATCTTTTTATTGAATATGAATTTTTTATTGTTAGGTATGTTTTTTATGTAACGTTAATGATTGGACTAAGCTCAAACACAAAAGGATGAAAGAAAGTTATCTCTACATTGATTTGTTAATCATAAAAGAAAGGATCAAACTCTTTAAATTGTCATCTAAGGATTTGTTTGAGGAGAAATTATTTTGTGCCGAGGCCGGACCGTAGGAATCGCCCGGATTAGTTGCGCTTTAGCTGTACTTTTATTACGCATTTGCAAAAATACAGAAAATATACATTAGTAGAATATTTTGTGCGCTTTAGCTGCTTTTTTACTGTGTTTTTGTAAATACTCAACAAAAGGGTAGCAAAAGTGCATTCATAATTTACATATTTACTACCCTTTTGTTGAATATTTACAAAATTACAGCAAAATGACAACAAATCCAGACGGTTCTCGTCGTCTGATCTTCGCACAGAATAATTTCTCTCGTTTGAGAAGACTTTTTTATTGCTTTCTAAAACAACTTCTTAATTCAAAATTCTATTAAACTAAAAAAAATATTTTAAAAAATAGTAAGAAAGCCGTCCCAAACATAGCCTAAAACATTTTAAAAAATATGCAATGTACATTAATTGCTAAACATTACTAAAAACAATTTTTGACTAGGTAGGAATGTATAAAATATGTCCATAATGATTCAAATATTTGGTTACCTGTGAAATGAAAAACATCATTTGTCCTTTTACAAATCAAATATGATTTTTAATCTTACATTCAGCACGCATTTTTTTAGAGAAAGAAACTTGTGTGCATTACAACTATCTCTTCCTACTAATTTTTGTATGAATGCATGCCTTCAACAATTTAAATAAAATAGAATTTAACGACAAGGTCTTTTTGTATGATATGATGGCGTAGGACTCTAAATTGCGAGGAGGTGATAATGTATGGTGTTCTCATCTATTGAGAGACTTATTAGAAAGGACAATTAAAAAATGCCAAATGTTAAGAAGATTATTACAGATGGTTTTATTTTAATGATTAGAAAGCCACTTAAAGATGGTTGTATTGAGAAACAAATAGAAAGCACAATTGGAATATTGTTGAGGATTAGGATGAATACATGCCAAATATTTCACACATGAGTCGCGATATATTTTTTTATCTACATGATCTAGTTGCTATATATTTTTTATCAAGTTATTGTGAGAGCTTGAACCATACTCAACAACTCGATGATTATGAATAGGCTTGAAAACCCTTCAATTGGGAAAAGAAACCCATCAAATCTAAAGTCACTAAAGCCTCATATGACCTCGAATCTTGCCAAGCCTCATGAGAATCAGCCTTTAATTGGTCGTAAACATTGAGCTTGTTGAATCTAATTTTATTTGTGGATATTAGTACAACACATGATTTTTTTTTCTATTTGTATATCTTGAGGTAGATTTATAGATTTATTATATTCAGTTTAGCATTCATGGATTTTAAAAACTTGTAAATATTTTATAAAGAAACAAATGTAAAATGAGAACTTTTTTTTTTTTCTTAGGCTCCTATTTCCTTTGAAATGCTCGAGCCACCATGAAATGGTATCAAAACCTTCACTACTATGGCTCTATCTTTGTGTTTCCATCATTATGAACCCCAACAATTTGTTATAGTCCTTTTTTCCTTCATAACACTCATAATTCTGGCGTATCTCTTATTTCGCAAAACCTTGCCGATGACAATTACAATAAGTGGAGTATGACCATGTCACTTTGTTGGAAAACAAATAAGCCGGGGTTCATCAACCCTAAACTATTAGACGTTACTAATACACGCCTTAATTCTTTGAATAGTAATAATTATATAATTATCTCCTAGATCTTGAATTCAGTTTCTAAGGAGATAGATACAAGTATAATAGCAAGTGAGATCTAGGTGGTTCTTCAAGATCTATTTTGCCAAAGTAATGGTCCAAAAAAAATTTCACTTGAGGTTTGGAAATGATTGATTGCAAAAAAATAAACCTTGGTGAGTGAATATTTCATGAAACTGAAAGTTCTTCAGAAAGAACTAGGCCATTTTTGTCAATTAATGCTCGAGTCTTAATAGAATATCACAACCAACTCTAAAATAATGCTTCAAACATTCTTATAACTAATTATATATTTAAATTCATTGATTAAACCTCTAAGTTTATTACAAAATTTTTAAACCCCATGTACATGCTTTAAGTTTGAGCACTTGTTAAGGTTGGTTGATCATTATTATTAGGCTATATCTCCTCTACTCCTCCACTAACACCTTGATAACTTACATATCATTGTAAAAAAACTCATATATCACGTAATAACCTTAGAAAATCACCACCTTATTGCTATACTAACATAATTGTTGGAAAACAAATAAGCCGGGGTTCATCAACCCTAAACTATTAGACGTTACTAATACACGCCTTAATTCTTTGAATAGTAATAATTATATAATTATCTCCTAGATCTTGAATTCAGTTTCTAAGGAGATAGATATAAGTATAATAGCAAGTGAGATCTAGGTGGTTCTTCAAGATCTATTTTGCCAAAGTAATGGTCCAAAAAAAATTTCACTTGAGGTTTGGAAATGATTGATTGCAAAAAAATAAACCTTGGTGAGTGAATATTTCATGAAACTGAAAGTTCTTCAGAAAGAACTAGGCCATTTTTGTCAATTAATGCTCGAGTCTTAATAGAATATCACAACCAACTCTAAAATAATGCTTCAAACATTCTTATAACTAATTATATATTTTAAATTCATTGATTAAACCTCTAAGTTTATTACAAAATTTTTAAATCCCATTTACACACTATGAAGTTTGAGCACTTGTTAAGGTTGGTTGATCATTATTATTAGGCTATATCTCCTCTACTCCTCCACTAACACCTTGATAACTTACATATCATTGTAGAAAATTCATATATCACGTAATAACCTTGGAAAATCACCACCTTATGGCTATACTAACATAAATATGAATGTACTTTGAAGGATACAACCATTGCTTCCCCTACAACCTCATCTTGCTTCTCAAGGAACTAATGCATCAATGAATGAAAGAAGAATAGTATTTTCTACATTGTAATAGTATCTAGGATATTTTTTATTCTCATAAGCGATGAAAAATTATTATAAGATGGAAAATATGTAGTTTTAAAGAAATGTAGAGTTTATCACATTAGTACTGAATAAAAATATCAACTACACACATGGATATAATAAAAGAAACTTATAAAAGACATTAGTTTTTTTTTTTTTATGAAAAGCTCAAGAAAATTAAATGCTATGGGGTCCATCATTATTAAAGTGGCTTTACTAGCATAGCCAAATATTATAAAGGATAAACTATCCTAAAATTTTAGAAGTCATTAATAGAAAGCTAAATACATGAGCTATAGAAGATGGATTCTAGAGTGTAAGTAGAAGGAGCTATAAGGCATCAAAATAATTGTCAATGTCTCACTAATGATATGATGATTCATTCTCTTCATAAGAGTAATTGATAACTAGGAAAGCAAGCATCAACCTTAGCAAGAAAGAAAGTTTTGATTGTAGCATCATCTTTAGTGTACATTAGTAGTGATGGCAAGTGTCAACCTAGATATAAATAACCTTTATTAGAGTTAGTAGTGATGTCAGGCATTGATTTTAGTAATAAAAGTAATCATCAACATTGATGGCAATGCCATCTTTGATGAACAAGTCACTAATGATCTACTTACCTCACAAAAACTAAATCAATTTTGAGGAGGCCACTTCTGAGGAGCATGAAAAAGATTAGTAAATTGTTCATAAAGGAGGTGATATTACCGTAGTATTGGTGGACTTATAAATATTAATAATGGCACTGATGGTAGTTTTATAGGCTGAGAGCTATTATTTTCGTGATCTATGGAAGGCAATGGAAGAGTCATTAGAGAGGTCAAACAATTGGGTTATGGCGAGAGGGAGGCATTAATATAAAGATAACATGACTTTGTTATCTTTGTACAATGAAAAAATGACTTTCTCTACACAATGGTGTTTTTGTTGGAGAGTCTTCATGGAATTTCCTTAGAGGAAACAAATAAAGTCACATGTAAAAATTTGAGGGCACTATATTTCCATTTATGGCAATGGTGGGAAAGAGATGGATTAAAGATGATAGTTTGAGAAAACCAAACTTAAATGACATGCAATAAATGAGGCTAGATAATGTTTACTACTGAATAATCAAGAATAGGTTAGGGTCATCAAATATCAATGGAGGCCCAATGACTCAATAAGAAGATCCATAGTGATACCAAAAAGCATTATATAAACTAAAATGGGTATGGGCATTTCACTTTCCTTTTATGCACCATATTTATAAAAAGTTTGCTTATAAATAACAAAAATAAAAATTGATTTCTTCTTTGTATCATTGCCTTCAAACATTTCGCTTAACATGTTAAGAACTTAAATTGTTTAAGCTACTTGGAAAAGTAAATAAATTTGACCAACATGGCAGGACGCAATAAGATGAAGTGAATAAAACATTTTCTTTTTTATCTTGCTTATAAATATTACTATTATATAAATCATGTTTCTTTTAAGATGAAGAGAGCAAAACTTTTTCAAGATTTTTTTAAGAGGTTGGAAAGGATAGATTGTAGAAAACTTGATAGAAATATTTTATAGAAGTCCAAGAGATCTAAAAAGGCATTTGTGTGTGAGATTCTCCACTATTATTATAGCTAGATTTATATATTTTTTCCTATGGTTATTGTTCAAGTTCTTAGGAGAAAAACTTATTGAAGATCTTATTTATAAGATCTCGAAGGCCTTGTGAGAGGTTATGATAACTTTGCGTATTTGATAGGAGGCTAGGGAGTAGTTATTTTTTAAGGAAGAAAGTAGTGTAGGCTTTCTCCATTACCCTATGATGGAAAGAGGCTTTTTTGTCATGCTAGGAGCAAAATGAGTGAGTTAGTGGAATTCTCAAGGGGAGGACTCAGGGAGTGGACTTAGGGATATTTGAATGAACTACTATAAATGATTTGTAAGCTCTTTTTATTTTTTTCACACTTACTATATAACAAATTTTGTTTCTTGCTTGTGATTGTCTCATAATTTATGGGGAACTGGTTAAAATTGCATGTTAGAAGATTTGAGTGAGTGTAGCTTGATTTATATAACTTAGGGTTGACCTATGGTTATTGATTTTGTGCTTAGGATAGTTTTCTAGAGTATTTGGACACCCACTATGGCCAAATTAGGTTTATCTTAACACAGAAACACTAAAAATTTTATAGGATGATTATTAGGGTTTAGGTCCCCTAAAGTGGCCTTAAACTAAGCCAATGGAAGTCCACCTATGAAAGTCCTATAAAGTAAGGGCTACTTAAGGAGGAAGTTAACCTTATTAAAAAATGTGGTCAATAAAGACCTTCTTATAAAAGTTTCATCTCATCAATCAATAATTGTATGTATACATCAATTTTTTCTACTAAATTATGTGAATAAGTAATGATGAGTGTGAGATATATATATATATGTTATCATGCATATATCATGAGAGAGATTGTAAGGAGTTATATTTCATTGTTTGACATCAAATTTTGGATATGTATAATCAAAGTGCTTCCATGATTTAAGATCTGATAGATGACTCAATATACATACTCTATCATGATGCCATCTCATATGCCCAACATAACTCATAGCTACAAATAATCTGTTTAAATAGGGAATAAAAAGTAAATAATGTAATCTATTATATGAGACTTCCTTCTTACACTACTTTGTATAATATGTTTTGTATTGAGGTGCTCTACAATATCTACATTTAGTTTTATTTTAAGCAGCATCATCCTTATAATACAACATAAACAATTATTATAATAGTTTTTTTTTTTTTGTATCTAAGCCTCATTTGGATATTGTTTTTTTTATATATAAATCATAGAAGATTAAATTATTTGTTAGATCAGTCTCCCTTAGCAATTTGACAGACATATAGAAACATTGGCATATTAAAATCTATTTTTATGCAAGGCATTCTTACTACAACTGATGATTTAGAATGGTTAGTGTTGCTAGGCTATAATGGTAAAATAGAAATGTTAAGCCTCATTATTCAAAGATTTTCCAACAGTTTCTCTAAGTTGAAGGCTAGTGGCAAAAAATACCATTTTTCATAGTGAACTATTTCTTCTTTATTTGGTGATGCATGACTAGTTAAAATAACAGTATGGGTGTGGACATGGGGATTGAACTCTCCATGTGATGTCCAATACAACAATTCAGGTTGAAATATTCTTTGATATTAAACAACCCTTACCTCATCTAGTGTAAGATACATTTTGTTTTTGTGTTTAGAATATGGGAATCTAAATGTTCCTTATAAATAAAAAAGTAGTTTTTTAAGAAGTTGCTGACAAGAATAATTTAACTCTATTAAGAAATTCACTCCTTAATCATTTAGGTTCAGGAAATCAAAGATCGTTCACTTCTCAGAACCTTTCACTATAACTATATATCAAATGCATTATATTTAAATTTAATTGAAATAAATTTGATAGGTTTATATACGTACATATATTTTTCATTCACTTGAACACACACACAAACATGCATATACAAAAGCATGAAAACTCCATGCATACATACGCATTGACGCACATATACGCACACATTCATAAACATATAAATGAGAAAGACATTTGAATAAATTAACTAACTAATATTATTTAAGCGTATATTTAAAAAATTAGTTAATTTCTAATAATGCAAATTTTAACATTTTTAAAACCGGACTAGCCAGCCAATTCAACTAGTTCGACCATGAACATGCCACATTATCGATCAAGTCAAATTTAAAAATCATGTTTGCATCAAACTAGCAGAAACGGGATTGAATTGCTAGTTCGACCAAAGAATCATCAAACCAATTCTCGTTTTATAGAACCAGCCAATTATCTAAAATATTTAATTTTATTTTAATTAAATTATAAATAATATATTTTAATTTATTAAATATTTTGAAAGATTTTAAAACATTTTTATTAGATATGGAGATGAATAATCATTATATATGCATGCAATCTCATATAACATGCTTTGATGTAAATTGTATGTACTTTATACTACATAAAGACAACTACCTCAAACCCCTATGATGGGCGACTAAAAAACCAACAAAAATAATATTCATTATGTCTTTTGTATTCAATCCTGATTAAACCATTGAACCTTGAGCTGTCCTTCTTCCAATTCTATGTCCGATCCAATTTTCACAACATTGGTAAATTTAACTATTAATATTCTAAATTATGTAAAAAATATATAAAATTTTAAAAATAATAAATAATTAAAATCTAAATCTAATATTAAAATTTTAAACTAATGCATATAACTTCTAATTCTTAATATAAAAAATGCAAAGTTTGGAAATATTTCTAAGTATGTAATTTTAAAGAGATGAAGAGTATATCACATTAGCATTGAATAAAAATATCAACTACACACTTGGATATAACAAAAGAAACTTATAAAAGACATTAGTTTTTTTGTACGAAAAGCTCAAGAAAATGAGATACTATGGGGTCCATCATTATTAATGTGTTTACTAGCGTAGTCAAATATTATAAAGGGTATACTATCCTAAAATTTTAGAAGACATTAATAGAATGTTAAATACATGAGCTATAGAAGATGGCTTCTACGGTGTAAGTAGGAGGAGCTTTAAGGCATCAAAATAATTGCCAATCTCTCAGTAATGATATGCTGATCCATTCTCTTCATAAGAGAAGTAATTGATAACTAGGAAAGCAAGCATTAACCTTAGCAATGAAGGCAAGTGTTGATTGTAGCATCATCTTTAGTCAACATTAGTAGTAATGGAAAGTGTCAACCTTGATTAAAATAACCTTTATTAGTGTTAGTAGTGATATCATGCATTGATGTTAGTAATAAAAGCAATCATCAACATTGATGGCAATGTCATCCTTGATGAACATGGTCACTAATGAGCTACTCTCCTCACAAAAACTAGATCAAATTTGAGGAGGCTACTACTGAGGAGCATGCAAATGATTAGTAAATTATTCATAAAGGAGGTGATATTACCATAGTCTTGGTGGACTTATAGTTATTAATAATGACACTGATGGTAGTTTTGTAGGTTGAGAGCTAGTGTCTCCATGATCTATGGTAGGCCATAGAGGAGTCAATAGAGAAGGTCAAACAATTGGGTTATGGCTAGAGGGAGGCATTACTATAAAGATAACATGATTTTGTTATCTTTGCATAATGAAACAATTACTTTCTATACACAATGATGTTGTTGTTGGGAGTCTTCATCTAGTTTCCTTAGAGGAAATAAATAAAATCACTTGTAAAAAAATTGAGGGCACTATGTTGTCACTCATGGCAATGGTGGGAAAGAGATGGATTAAAAATGACTGTTTGAGACAACCAAACTTCAATGACATGCAATCAATGAGGCTAGATGATGTTTACCACTAAATAATCAGGAATAGGTTAGGGTCATCAAGCATCAATGGAGGCCCAAGGACTCAATAAGAAGATCCATATATATATATACTAAAATGGGTTTGGGCATTACACTTTCCTTTTATGCACCATATTAATTAAAATTTTGCTTATAAATAACAAAAATTAAAAAAAAAATCTACTTTATATCTTTTCCTTCATGCATTTGCTTAACAAGTTAAGAACTTAAATTGTTTAAGCTACTTAGAAAACTAAATAAATTTGACCAAAAAGGTAGGAGGAATTAAGAAGGTAGGAGGCATTAAGAAGGCCTCATCTCTCCTCTATGTCATCAACTAGATGATGTTGAATCTCTTAAATGGTCAATGAACCAAAATATGAGGGCCTTAGGTGTGGAATTTCCTAAATGGTTAACGAAACAAAAGGCACTAGGATATGTCATCTCCCTAGAGGATTGGTGACTCATAGGATAAGATTTAAGGATTTTCTTTTAGACTAATGACTTATGGGTGAATAAGTTGAGAGGATGATTTTCACACCGCAATATCTAAATTGGAAAAATTATATTTCAACTTAACTAAATCTATTGATAAACCATATTATAGAGCTAAATAAAACTTTCATGAACCATAAATATAAACATGCATCATCATTATTTCACATACACGTGTTCATATGCAACAATACAAAATAGTTTTACTTTTTTCAACCTTCAATAAGATCAATAACTATATCACCAAAAAAATACATTCATAATGAAAACATACCATTGAGCTTCTCTTCTATTTAGTTATTCTATATACTTAGTTTGGGCTTTTCCTTCTCTTAAAAACATATATGAAACATAGGGAAAGCATATAATAGGCTACATGAGACTTACTAGAGAATTCAATATTCAACATTTAAACATAATTACTAAAAAAATAATTATTATAAAAGCAAGGATTTCATAGAGTTTCAATAAAAAATAATGTAGTGCTGACATAAGATTCAATTATTAACATGATATCTATCGTGAAACTAGAAATGATAGCAACAACAATGTTAATAGTATATATAATCAAATAGTAAGATAAATATATGTACAACATTTGCATGAACTTCATTTAAACTTTAGCATAATATCAAAATGAACAACTTAACATATATACAATGCAAAATGTAATGCACATATCCTGAAGCCTTCTTATATCTCCACTTCTGTTTATACCTCCACTTGATCATCTCACTTAATCCAAAAAATAGATTGAGGAATAACATGTCAGCGGTTCCCCTTTTAACCCCACATCCAATTAGACCTCTACTTGATCATCTCGCATCAGTCCTAGACATATGAAGGAATATATGAACATATACATATACATGGGTAAGTAAGCATGCAAAGAATGTAACATAGGTGGTACTTACATATTCACTAACACATGAAAAAGACATGTATTTGCATCACAAGAACATGACTACTTTCTCCTTTTCCACATGTATAAATCACATTTAGTATGATACTTGAATACATGAACTTGGAAACTTTAACATTTTCAATTTGTATAAATCACATTTTATGGGAGACATGAATGTGGAATTCATCACATAAACCTAACTATATTAATGCTGTCAACAAGTTTAAGTCACATTTAATTAAATACATTATTACATAAGGTTAGTAAATACATGACCATTTTCGATAGTAAACATGGGGTAAAACTTATACACATAATGATGGAGATGATTCAAAAAATCGTTCATGAAGAACATTAACAGCATCATTTTGAATCATATATTGAATTGCTGTAATAAAGAAAATTGATAACATACTTCTAGATTTGCCTAAGAAAATGTAAAAACTAATCCAACCAGCAAAAAATTTACATTTTTGCTATCAATGTGACTCTATTCTACAATATTAAAAATGTTACATGGTGAAAACTTTCGGTATCTTTATAAAACCCCATTTATACCTACTCAAATCAAATGTAATGCAAAAGATATTCATAGAACTGACAAAATTGACAACCTTCCCTTAGATGAATAACTTTCTTAGCTAGAAATACAGACAAATTTGGATCCTTGGCCCCTAGACCCAAGTTTTTTTCTAGTCCACTCTCCCCTCTTCCTTTTTTGTTTTCTCGTCTCTAGCATCTTTTTTTAATAATAAAAAATGAAATGGTTTTGTGTAATTTTCTGAGATATTTATATAAAATTTTAAAATTGACCTAGCATTGTAGTGTTATCATTCATAGCACTATAGCACCCCCTTATAGATTTCTAATACATAGAAGTCTTATTGTTGCTGAATCACCCTATAATGTAAAAATGCTACACTTTACAAAATCATTGTACTCTTAATGAATTTTGAATTACCTCTAGTAGATTTAGAGCTCAGCACCGTGTGCTTACATCTAAACATCATAGCACTATAAGGAAGGATTTTTTAACACTAAAGTGTAAGATATCTTAGCTCTGTAGCGCTACTTTCTCTAGAGCTTCAATGTTATAGAGCAAAATTTTTTGACTTAGTTTTAAACTTTAAATTTAATTTGTTATTTTCTATGATCAAGTTTTAACATTCAAAAACTTACAAAAATTCAAAAAGATTTAACAAAGTTGTAATATGCTCATAAACCATACTTAGTGTTAATCAATTCATTATTGGTGACTATAACAAGGTGAAAGTGTTTGTGGCAAAGAAGAGGCAAAGGTGTTAATTAGTTCTTTTAATAAATATTGATAATATCAGTGGAAGCTTAAAACTTTTAGATTAGCAAACTTATACTGATTCCCTTTGTTTTCAATATATACACTAAGACTTTATAAAGCTCTTTATCTAAGGAGCTCTCACATATAACTACAGGAGGAATAAGGCTATAGATGAAGATTAACAACCACGAACATTTCTCCCACACAAAAATCTATTGGATGTCCTTCCAAGAAAACCCTCATGTTTTCTCCAATCTCTCCCACCCTCTCCCTCAAATTGTTTCACGAGGCTCTAAAGAACTTTCTCTAGAATCTTTTGTGAACTTAGGGTAAAATTATCAAAAAAATCTCTCTCTCTATCTATCTCTCTCTCTCTCTCTCTCTCTCTCCCTCCCTCCCTCGCTCCCTCTCTCTCTCTCTCTCACTAAGTCTTTAAATTATGGATTTAAAACAAACCCTAAAATCTTGAATAAGTAAATATGATATGCTGGTTGTAGAGTGAAGGGCATGAACACAATATTGCACAAAAGAAACTAACAAATTTAACAAAATTAGTGCTTCCTAATAAATAAAACTCCTAAGAGCACTTAATCATGTTTAGATTAATAATTTGAAGACCTTTTATGAATAGACAATTTATTGATATTAAGGCATATTATGGGTAGTACTAAGGGCATCATGAAATATATACTAAAACATAGGTAGAATAAATTTAGACTAGCCAGTGGGAAGGAGAGAATGATATTCAACATCATTAATAGTATTTAGTAAATAATGAGAAAAAAATACGAGAAAAAAAGTATAAGGTAGAAAAGAGCTAAGATAAGTTCTGAAAATAAAAAATTGGTACCCTTATACAACTTAATTTGTTTAAGGATGTCCTATCCTAAAAGAAATTGTAGGTATTATGGTACATTATGAAGTGTAAATGATATCTGAAGTATTAAATAAATTTTAAATTCCATTAAGCATGAAATTATTAAGTTTTATCTGGGTTAGTAAAAAATGTCACATACGCCTCAGGAGATTATTTAAAAGGAATACCAAGGGAGATAAAATGTTAGGTTGTTGTTGAGTCCATTCACTTGTTATCAATAATTTGTGCAAATGTGAGTTACTAAAGTCATTATCAACAATTGTTGAAAATGTGAGTCACTAAAGTTATTGTTCATTGTAATTAAATTTAAATGATTGCATTTTCACAAATAAGATATTCCCAAAGGTGAAATTCATATAAAATTATTTAAAGATAAGTGATTATTTAAGTTTATTAGGGGATTTTGATAAGTTAAAGATTGTAATAGTTTATGTTATGAAATTTTGTATGAAACATGAGCTCATTTTGTCATTTTGGTGCAAGAAATCTTTAGAAAGGAGGCACATATAAAGAAAATTAGCTGAGTATTGCGGCAACACACCTTGTAGCACTGTTGCATGTAGGGTAATATCTGGAGGTAAAATAAATACCACAACACCATAGAATTGCATTGGAGTAATGTAATGCTTATAAAGAGAGAAAATGAATATCAAAATAGAGAGTTTGGAACAAAAATTTCAATTTCTTAATGTTGCATCACCAGTGTCTCGAGCATTGTAGTAACTTCGAGAAGACTAAGAAATAAAGAGCTTGGCTCAGTAGTTCCAAATCACATAGAGCATTGTAACATAGTGATTAATGAAGTTATGTTTGAAGAAACATGTTGATTCACAATCAATTCAGTGGTGTTATTCTTTTAGCATTATAGCTTTTGTTCATCTCAAGAGCACCATACTTGATGACTTTCTAATACTAATATCTGAAGCATCGCGACACTAATTGTAATTATGGGGATACTAATATAAAAATAGGGCTAAATATCTAAGGGTGGTTTTGTCATTTTTTGTAAATTCTTATGTACTTCAATAAAGTAAGAGAGTCGAAAAGAGGGAGTATGTAAGTGGAGCAGGATCACCTTTTAATGGAGGGGAATTTATAGAAATTATAAGGAGATTCCTAGTAATATCTTCTTCATCCTATTTTCTTAAACTCTATGCTTTAATTATCAATGAAAAACTTGTTTATTAATTCTATTGCAATGAATTTTAGTGGCTAAATATTTCCTTTTGAATTTATGATATGATATGATGAAACATGTATAATGAGATTAAGTTTAAGTTTCAAATCTGAAAAATAGGTGTTTCATATTTCTCAAATATTAATGTAGTTATGGATTGGCCATTCACAAAGTTAATATTTAGTATAATCTATGACCTTGATGGAGGCATAATGGAACGAATAAAGTAGCATGAACAAAATTCTTGAAAGTATGAACATGTCTTTCTAGAGTTTTTTTATTTCTAAGGAGATATTTATGATATAGTGAATGAGTGATTAGCATTGATTAATCATTCATTTGTTAGGATTCCAATAAACTTAATAGAGACTAGGAATCACTTATGCTCTGGTCCATAATTAAATTGACTATACCAATCCACATTACACATATTCATCAAATCAATCATATTCAGAGGTTTCTTATCAATTAAAAATTATGAAGAGTTAAATTATTTATTTTCTTTGGTATCTTCAAACTACATTTTATGGCAAGATAAATAGTATGGTTGGAAGAATCAATAATTAGCTCATCAAAATAGGTAGATAACCCCCCATGGGAACAATAATCAACTCATTCACTATATTACTTCAGTAGCACATGCACTTACATAGCATCATGTAGCATCATGTGCAAAAACCAAATCAATGCACCCTCTAACTGATCAAATAAATCATCAATTCTAAGTAGCAAATAATTATTATTAATTTTTATACTATTTAATTCTCTGTAATCAATATACATTCTCATTCATCAATCCTTCTTCCTCACAAATAATATTAGTGCAGCCCATGAAGATACACTAGGTCAAATAAATCATATATCTAATAGCTATTGCAACTGAACCTTAAGTACTTATAATTCTTTTGGTGTCATTTTATAAGAAGTTTTTGAAATTGAGAATGTACCCAGTACTTCTTGGTGGGGATAAATGCTACATGGGTATGATAAAATGAACGTGTGTGGGGCTTATATTATGCTTACAATTGTTACACTGGTGAATAATATAGGTATGAATATGAATAAGCTCAGATTTTTTTTGATAAGAAATTACCGACTAAATATGTAAGTATACATGTCAATCAAGTAATAAGATGAATGAGTGAGTATTGATCCCACGAGAAAGTGTTTTACTCAGTTGCAATAAAATTACTACTATTTAGTATGGAAGCATAGCTTGTCCTACTAAACAAGAATGATCATTTTTGAGTTTCTATCACTTATAGAGAAAATAAATAGATGATGTTTTACCAATATATAAAATATATTTTAGACTAATGCTTATAAAATAGAAACATTTTCCTGATACGACTCTTAAATATTGATGTGGACTAAAGCATATGCATCCCTATATCTCTGTCGAGCTAGTAGGGGTAAAAAGGAAGATTCAAGACATTCCTACAAATTTCATACCTTCATAGAACCTTGAAGGTTAAACATTCTATACAGAGGTATGCTAACATTTCATTCCAGTATTCCTAATTGTTCCAATATTCTTGCATCGATGTAATATATCACACTAAAGACTAACTACACACATGACTATAATATGCATTAAATGACAAATGGGAGATATTGAAAATATCCATAATTTCATTCAAGGAACTAGAGTCTACATTAGTATTTGTATTGTGTTTACATCATAAGTCACAAAACTCAGAAATAAGCCATACATAGATAAATTTGAAGGAAGTCTCATTTTCATTTCTTTCATAGAAGAAAATATGCAAAAGAAACAATAAGAACAAAAAAAAATTCATCAGGATAGTACAATTGACTTCTCCACACTTTTTTCTCCTCCAAAGTTAAGATTTCTTACACAAGAAAGGCTAAGATCTCCAATGAAAGTATCTCATACTTTTTTAGTCTCCCTTATATTTTACTCTAAAAGGGCACTCAAGAATTACACTGAATATTATAGAACTTTATTGAAAGTGATAGTACTCTCTAACAAAAGAATTAAAAATTTATGCATAATAAGTGCAAAAATAATCATAAGAGCCATGATGAAAGAAGTGCTGGCTTTGCAGCTTTATCAAATGAACTCGTGCCTCAGCGCTGTTAGTCTTACTCTGATGTGATGTTGTGATGACTCGACGCATCTATTGGCTAAACTTGTACATTTATTTGATGAATTGGTATGGCTCCATATTTTCTTAACTTCTCCATCAAAGTACTCAGAGATCAAACGGCAATCGTGCGGTGCTAACGTGGTAAAGTGAAATCACATTGCGTAGCACCGATATTACAATCATTTGTAATGATTGTGTGACAGCATAATCATTGCAAAAGATTACCAACCATCACACGTTTCGATCCAGCCAATAGGAACATGCCACATATCCCTTTGCCGCCGCCACCGCTAGGATCATTAATTTGATTTAAAATTATTTTTTTAAAACCTATTTTCTTTCAAAAATTATAAAAAATTAAACATAAAAAATAAAAATTAATATAAAATATCAAGATGCTTAGATTTTTAAGGCCTTTAATTTAAAATACTTTATATATTTTAAATTATTTCAAAAATTAAATTATTTGATAAAGCATATTTGAACACAATTACTTGTATTTCTTTAATTTTAATTATATTTTCTATAGTTTAATTATAATGAGGAATAACATGTGGCATAGAAAACTAAGGATATGTGTTGCATAATAAACTTCAATCTTTTATAAAATATATCATGATATCTTTAAAAAAAAATCTTTTTTATCCATTGATATGGCTTGAGTTGTCCTTTATATTGCTATATGGTGAACAGTGTATGTATGAATATGAGTAAGCTTAGGTTTTCTTTGAAAAAAATTGCCCAATATATACACAAGTATACAATATCGATCAAGTATATAATTGAACAAGTGAGTGTCGATCCCACGAGGAGTATTCTGTTAGATTACAATCAACTGATACTATTTACTATATATGAACAATTTATCCTACTAAATAGATGAAGGGTTTTGAGTTTATTCATTTACAGGAATGCAAATAGATGATGTATGCTAATATAAAATATGTTTTGGACTAATGCTTCTAAAATATTATATTTTTCTAATGTGCTCCAAATGTTGATTGGATTAAAGCATATGAATCCCTAGATCTCTGTCGAGCTTATATGGATGAGAAGGGAGATTCAAGACCTTCCTATAATTTTAATGTCTCCATAAAGCCTATATGATTAAACATCCTATGTATAGGTAGGCCAATATTCTCCAACACTCCTATTTATTCAAATATTATTTCATCGAAGTAATGTATCACATGAGATTTTAAATTTTATAACATGATCATTATATGCAAAATGAAGAATGAGAGATATTAAAAATATCAATAATTTCATTCAAGCATGAAAACCTACAGTAGTACCTATATTATGTAATCAAGCCATTTTCATTAGGACATCATTAGCTCAAACTCAAAATTAGCTAGATATAGATAAATTAGTAAGTAAACACATTTTCATTTCACTAATTTAAGAAAAGATAGATGAGAAACATAAGAAAAATTTTCATCATGATAGTACAATTAACTTCTCCCACACTCTTTTCTCCTCCAATATTAAGATTCTTACACAAGACAAGCTAAGATCTTTAATGAAAGTATCTTGCACTTCCTTAGCCTCCTTTAAACTTTACCACAAGGGGTCACTAAAAAGTTATACTGAATATTACAGGGCTCCACTAAAAGTAACGTAACTCCTTACTAAAAGAAATAAAAACTATTTATAATGAATAAAAAAATGTCCTCAACCAGCACAGTGCTCAAAATGGTGGTGCTATGATGTTATTAATTAAACTAGCACCTCAACACTATTAGCCTTACTCTGTTATGGTACTACGTTGACTTAGCATGTCTATTGGTTGGATCAGTATGTCACTTTACTTAATCAGTGTAGCTCCATCTTTATCAAATACTCTGCCATGACATTGTAATTTTAAGTGATGTGGCAGTTGAATGTACAATCGATCATTGTGGCATTGTAATGATCAGTGCTCTGGTGTTCCAATTCTAAAACTTAGGTGTTGCAACACATATTTAGATTTTATAATGCTAAAGTATTGTGGCATTAACCTTTGTTCTACCGAGGTGCTAAATTATTTACCATTTTTTTTCAAAATGTTGGGTTGCAATTCTCTAGTATGACACTGAGGTGTTGTTGATGTTGTAGCACTGATAATTGGCCTACTGTGATGCTGGTTCAAACTTGTGAAGTTTTTGAATTTTTTTGAACATTTCTTATACATACACAAATAAAATAAGGTATTTTTTATTGAATTTAAATTTAATAAATAGTACATTATTTACACTTAATTCATAGTGAAGTTGAGTATTGGTGGTTGACCAATAGAGAGAAAAATTCAAGGGAAGTTAAATTTAGAAATTTTATGGATGAATTTACTAAAGCATTTAGAAACTTGTTTGTGATATGTTTAGTAAAATAAGATGCAGGAGTTAATTTTGAGAATAATTTAGGGTAGTAAGTAGGTGATGTAGTATAAGGTAGAGTTTACTCCATTAGCAAGGTATGCCCAATAACTTGGTATCACTTATAGAGAAGTGTTATGGATTCTTAAGAGGTTTGAGAGATAGAACCCATTAATTATGTTCCATATTATCGAGCTTGTATAGAGGATAGATTGATGGAGAATGATCTGGTGGTGACTTATGAGTGTTGGAAGTGAGTAGGAAGAGGTCTATTAAGGAGCTATCTAAAAGTGAAGCCAATAGAAAAGAAGCTGATATGGGGCTAGTGAAGTAAGGAGGAGATTTAGCAGCTTCTAGGAGCACAATTCAATTAGTGTCAATGAGTAGTGCTCTAGGCTGTGGTTACTAAGGGAGGAGAATGTTTGATTTTAAAAAAAAAATGTAGTTTGAAAAGGTTAATTTCTAGAATTTTAGTTAAGAATTGAACACATCATTATAAAATGATATATCACATTGAAGGGTGAACATATCATTCCCTAATGGGTTTAAATTTCAAAACTTTAAGTTCATAATGATCATCATTGTTAGATTCAGAAATAAACACATATAACCCAAAGAATCAAAATGATGTTCGAACTAGTATTTAACTGTGCTAATATGGATAAAAGATCATTAAATTTTTAATCAAAGTTATGATAATAGAATGTATATCCTCTCGAGGAAAGAGGATATTTATCTATTATCGATCATTTGAAAATGATGATAACCATCATTATATTTAATTTTTCCAAAGATATCAAAATAGATTTGAAACTTGATTTTAAAAATTATATGGGTTTCTAAATCTCCTATGAGTGTAAGCCATTTTAGTTAATTACATCATAAGAAATCAAAATTTCTTACGAATTCTCTTATTAAAATAGTGATAGAAATTTTATTTAAGATGTCAAGGCTTGATGTCACAAGGAATGGAGGATGAAATTTTCATCGGGACTGAATCAAAGTTGAACACTTATTTTGTAAGTCAAAAGAGAAAATGTAGGAGGTGCTTTAAGATTCTGAAACATTTCAGAAGCACCCCAAAATATCATAAGTATTAGGCTTGAATTTAGACTAAAATAGATTTAAGTTAAATTATCAATTTTATTAGAAGATTGTGATTAAATTCTTGAAGGTTAAGGTTTTATAGCCTGAGCCTGCCTCAAAAAATAATTTGAAATGGTTACTAAAAATTAATAACCTAAACCTAGTTAATTAGTGCCAACCTGGACTTACCTCAGCTGGATTGGAGAGCCAGCTAATTACCTAGCGCTTTAAAACCATGAGTCTGATCACTTATGAATGAGGGGTAAGGACGTTGTTTAAATAAGTTTGAGGAATTGGGGCCAACATCTAGAGTAGATTCTAATTGGCCCTTGACTTATGTCCGGTAGTATTGTAACTTGAAATAAAATACATTTAAAATTTTTAAACACTTTTAAATTGGTATCTAATACAATGCATGCATATTAACTCAATGAATGCTTAAATTTAAAATGAAACTTTTTAAAATCTGGCTTAAACATTATTTTATCCTAAAGATTGCACAACTTTCCCTTGATAGGACTGCACCCTAATAAGTGCTAGAACCCGTAGGTGGGTAGGTACCTAATAAGGTAGAGAAAAAATTTAATATGTATGCATGTGAACTCTTGATGAGCCAACCTTACTTCTTAAAATCATTTGAGTTTCTATATTATCTTAAAAGTTTTAATTTTTTTAAAGTAGAAGAATTTTTAATCATACCCTCACGAGCTCTAATCGAGTTTTAAGATAAATTAAAATTGACATGCAAGTAAAAACAAAAAATAGGTGATTCACTACATAATCAATTAAATTAAATACTCAAATTAATGTCCATATTCAAGTGCCACTTATATTATACCTAGATCATATAGAAAAAATAAATGGACAATTACCACTAACACAACCTTAATACTACTTCTAATACTCAAGTAACCTTGAGAACGGATTCTTTTCGATCTTCACTTCTTCATTCTTCTGTGAGCTCCTTGTCAATTGGGTTCGAATATCCAAATGAAAAGAAATTCCCCTCAAAAGGGGTAATATATTTCCTTTTGGATTTTAAAGTCATCCTAATTTGGATTTCCAAATGAATGGAACTCTCCCCTAGGGATGTTCATTTCTCTTTGGATTCCAAATTGGATGCTTAACATCCCATCTCAAAGCACTTAATCATTACAACTCAATGCTTGGATTAAATTATATTTGAATAAAATAAAATCTAGACTCAAATACAACCTGCAGGATTATCCTAAGTAGTTATAATCAAACCATTCCAAGTTGTTTTATATTAATAAAAAATTAAAATACTTAAATCATAGCCACACTTAGCGATGCTCTTTTTAATTTAAAAATGTGAATTAGCATAGCAAAGCACATGTAGAAACTTGTTAATTTTAAAGCTTGATTTTTTATTTTGCCCCCTTTAGCTTTTTATGCCCTGTAAGAGTATGGCCACTTGCATAATATTATATTAGCATTTTAATCCTCCTTATCCTAAGAGTAAATCTAATGCACATCAAATCAATACATAAATTGTAGAAAATTAAATAAATAAATATATCTATCTACACTAGCAACCAACATGCATGAAAGCTTTAAAAATCTTGCACACAATAGAAAAGTGGCTAGTTAAACTATATTTGGTTGTCCTAACAAATCATCTAAAGTGTGTAAAAGAGGTCGTGTGATTTGGATATATCCTATATAGGCAAATGGTTAAAATATTTGAACTTTGATTGGTTAGACTCAAAGTATTTAAGTTTGAGTTTCAATATTAATAACTAGAAGTTAATTTTAAAGTGTGTTTTAAAGGTGATTGATTATCACTTTTGTTGCCCACCGGGGCTATAAAGTTTATTTCACCTAATAGCCTCATAGACCGAATTACCTAGTGATAACCAGTACAATTAAGTGAATTGAATTGATTAAAGTTTGAAAGTTATGAATTTTAATTAATTTATTGGTTGCTTGTTTTAAGGTTAGATTAAGTTTTTTTGATTTTTAATGATTTTTGAATTTTTGGATTATTTTAATTATTTATTAAGGGTCAAATTTGACTTTAAATTTAAAATATAATTTTTAAAAAGTTAGTATTTTTCATAAATATTAGACCTTAATAAGAGTAATTAGATTATATGTTTTGCTAGATTTGTATTTTCTATAATTAGTTATAAATTTTAAAGCCTTGACTTAAATTTTATTAAAGTTGATCAGATTATTAACTTTTTATTTCTCACAGTTTGATATTTTAATAAAATTAGACTCAAATGAAGTCTAATACATTTGAGTTTGTTTAATTAGAATTTCTATATTAATAATGATTTTTATAAGTTTGAGTATTATTTGAATTATTTAATATTATTTTAATTGAGGGGTTTTAATTATTTGCTCCAAATGAACTAAAACTCTTTGAAATCACCTCCAAAGATTATAAATGACCTAAAGAGATTCCTAAGTATTTAGGTATTTCTAGAATTTTTAATTAATTAATCAATTAAATATTGATTTGTAATTAAATTAAATTAAGCTTGAATTTTATGTCAAATAAGAGGTTTGATTTTCTGAGTTAAGGTTGAATTTTGTCAATTTGTGGTTTTATATATATTTTTGGATTTAGATTTGATTTATTAGAATTTTTGAAGTTCTTAATATGTAATTAAGGGTTTAATATTAAGTTAATTAATTAAGTGGATTAATGATTTTTAAAGTTACTGGAAATTATTTTATGGACTCGAGATGTCATTAAGTTGAATGTTTAAAGTCTCATATCATATGAAGTGTATCTTAATTATTAAAATTAATCTATGTTCTCTAAATATTTCTTAATTATTGTCCTCAATGATGTCACTAGATTGTGTGGGTTTGAATCAATGTTTTGCTAACCATTGGACAAGCATATGAATACACATACAATCACAATCAAGTCCTTAAATCTCGGAGAGTCTAAGACATATAATTAAAGATTATATTAGTGAACAATAAAAATATGATTATTGACTAATCATCCTCATCAATACAATTCATATAGTCTCAATCCATATTTAAAGTTTCAAGGGATATAATTTTAAAATATACATATATTAACCTATATATGAAATATAAGTCTTAAAATTCTATATTTAAAATATATTAAAATAATTTTAAAATATTTTTGAGAGATCCTCTGTTATTTAAAATAATTTGAAAATAAAATTTTAATTTTAAAATATTGAATTTAATATTAAAATAATAATAATTAGTATTATTTAAAATAATTAAGTTTTTAATTTGAAATTAATTTTAAATTATAGTATTAAAATTCTAAAAATTTTGATATAAAATATTTAAAATTGTATTTAAATTGAATTTCCTTTAAATTTTATGTTAATATAGTATTCAAATTCATTAAAATTAATTAATATTTAAATAATTCTTAGATTAACATATAATATCTTAAAATAATTTAATTTTATATTTAAATATTTTTTTACAATAATTCTTGAATTATTTAAAATATTTAAAAATAACTTTTAAATTCTTGAAAATATTTAAATAATTAAATAACAATTGATTATCTAAGTATTAAATCAATTACTTAAAATATATTAAATATTATTGTTATTTTATTTGAATATTCAAAATATATTTCAAGAAAAAATTTGAGTTTAAAATAATTGAGTTAAAGTTAAATTTTGATATTAATTTTTATTTAATTAAAAATTAAAATATTAAAATTATTTAAGTTATTTAAGGAAATTATTTTAAAATTTAATTAAATTTTAATATTAAATATTTTTAATATTAGCATTAAATATTTAATTGATTTATAATAAATTTTTAAAATATTAAAAATAATGGTTTTTTTAATTAATATTAAAATAAAAA